>NW_026973569.1:0-239000 GCF_963855985.1 Ostrinia nubilalis | reverse complement strand
CCCCACCCTTCTATTGAATTGCCCACGCGTGGGCTTCTCCCCGAAACTCCTGGTACGAAGTCTCCTGCACCTCCCCAACACGCAAAACTTCCTAGCTTAGCAACCCCACCCTTCTATTGAATTGCCCACGCGTGGCCCTCCCCCCGAAACTTCTGGTACGAACTCTCCTGCACCTCCCCAACACGCAAAACCTCCTAGCTTAGCAACCCCATCCTTCTATTGAATTGCCCACGCGTGGCCCTCCCCCCGAAACTTCTGGTACGAACTCTCCTGCACCTCCCCAACATGCAAAACCTCCTAGCTTAGCAACCCCATCCTTCTATTGAATTGCCCACGCGTGGGCCTCCCCCCGAAACTTCTGTTACGAACTCTCCTGCACCTCCCCAACACACAAAACGTCCTAGTTTAGCAACCCCACCTTTCCGTTGAATTGCCCACGCTTGCCCCTACCTTGGGAGGGGCGGGGGGGACTTCTCCCCTATCGTCAGCCAGCCCGCTTAACTTCTATCCTGACCCAATTTTGCTGGAGGATACCGGAAGAATAGAAGGAATTGTGAGAAACAAAACTAGTGCGATAAGTGTTTTGAGTAGTGAAAATTGACGCAGTTTTTTTGGGAAAACGACAGTACAACTCCAGATCCCCCCTTTGCTAGATATTTTATAAGTCGCCGGTACCTTTTCATACACTCCCAACCCTTTTCTTATGAAAATAGTAGATAGTTAATCAAATAATCAAATTAACGATTAATGATTATGATTAATTAATCTTAATCAAAATTTTTGATTAATGATTAACTAATCATAATCAAAAAAAATTGATTATGATTTTAATCATTAATTTTTAATCATTAATCAGATTAACTTTTTGCCAACACTGGTTCGGAGCGATCCGTTCAGTGTCCGAGTAAGAACAAGCCTCTGTACCTACGCAGATGGATTTCAGTCTTCGTAGCACATGTAACTTTAAATAATGTGATAAAAATACTCAAGTACGTATTAAGATTTAAGATAATATTATACTTTTACCTATGATAAAATTGTTTCTGAATTAATTGTTCCTAGACTGTGATCGTCTGTGTAGAATCCTTTGATCTATGTATACCAGGGTTAAAAAAAACAGTTTTTTATAAAACAAACTGTTCAAAATGTTAATTACAAAAAAAAAACAATAAAAATTTATTAACTTAAGATCATTTGAGTATTACTCACTATGTAGTAAAGTGTAACAAGGTGTGATTTCAAGCAGAATTTAAGCGAACGAACGAACAGGATTATCCACCTGTCCATTGAATTACTTTCTTTTAACGGCGGACATACTTACCTAGGTACCTACCTAGTGGGACTTTACCAGAACAGAAGGGAATTACCTATGAAATCAATAAATACGAGTCCCTTGCTTTCCACTTTTAATTTAATCATAAAAGAGCATAGACTCAAATGATTTTAGGTCAAGCTACTTAGTACGGTCGTAAATATTAGTTTACTTTCATTTATTTCCAACTAGCTGACCCGGCGAACTCTGTTCCGCCTTAAAGGCAATAAATAAGCAAATTTTGGGTTTGGAAAATACAAATAAAAAACTGAGTAGGTACGTTAATCATTCATTGTTGTTCCTGTATTTTGGTGCATGGGTTGCATTCTTCAGTTAAGTACATACCTTGTGTGTGATAGTACTACTAACTGCATCACGTAAATGGATATGTTACTGTAAAAGCTCGAATTGCAGTAAATCCTAAGATATTCCAGTAAAACCTAAGATTTACCAATTCCTAATGGTAAATGTCCCAAAAGGTTTGCGATTCGAACTCTTACCAACATTTCGTTAGTAAATCTTAGGATTTACATTTATGACACGGTAAATGTTGAAAAACAAAACAAGCATTTTTGACAGGTAACAATCGGTCTCATCTACGCATTACACGAGCGCAGTCTTTTTGTATTGTTTAAATGTACGAACAATTTAAGAACTAAAAAGAAAGACCACGGCATCACTTTTCATTTTAATACAATTAAACAAACCATGATGTCACTGTCTTAGTTATAAACAATAATACTGTAAAGTTTCATCAAAATCAGTTCAGTAGTTTTTGCTTGAAAAGAGTAACAAACATCCACACAAACTTTCGCGTTTATAATATTAGTAGGATGCATGCAGTACAAAATTTCAGTGTCCTAGATATGATAGATAATTATGATATTTACAGGTATGCGCTACTATGAATGCTGGGTTATTATAATTCCGATTTTTTCCACTTCACATTTCGTCCATGCCATGGACGAAATAACAAAAATGATATTACCATGGACTCCATGGTATTATCATTTTTGTTATAATCTTACTAATTAAAAGTTCTGTAACTTTTACGAAAACCACAAAAAAAGGAAACAGTAAAAATGTGAACACCAAAACACAAAAAAAGAAAGGAATTTAAATAAGTTGGTATTCATTTGTACTTATTACTATTTTAGTTATGATACCTTTATAATACCTACTATGTACCTGTTTTGTCTAATAGTTGATGGAAGTAAGTAATTAAGAATTACTCATTGTTTTATTCCTAAAACCAACATCTACCAGCTGACAGAGGTAAAACCTAGCATATACTGAATTCGAATGGTAAAAGCTCGAAAAAATCGTCGTATTTTCAGAAATACTTACATTTACCAACTCGTGTCGGTAAATCCTAAGACTTACACTTAAATCTTAAGATTAACCGTAGTTCGAGCTTTTACAGTAACAGATATACTCCTCAGATCATAGAAGGGAATAGATGTGAAACGGGGGCGTGGCGCATGTCTCCGCGATATGCCCAGAAACGAACATCGGCCGCGTAGCTAGGTTAGTCGCGATTCAGTCGTACTAAGGAAATGTTCTCCGATATTTTGGATAATGCGTCGTTACGTGCAATAAAACAAGTGAAACGAAGAACTACAGGAACAATGGAGTCATTTACTACATGTAAGTATTGCAAATCCATTGGTATTTTGCTTATAAATAAAAAAAAACTAAACATTTTTACGAACGAATTCAGTGCCGTAACAGTTACTGCGATCACAGAATAAATAATAGTAGTACCTACAGAAGGATTACTCCGCAAGACGATTTAAACAAATGCGAGTCTTGCTACCACGCGATACAGTGTAATTCAGCTCGCACAGCACTACGTACCTACAATTTTATTCACCTACAAGTTGTGTCTCTTTCTATCGCGTGTCTCTGAACTCTTCTTACGCTGTTAGGGTTGCTATGCTATCTAGTGAAAAAATAGAATTAATCTAGTTATGTATTTGTAATGAGGTACGTATGTAGGTAAATATTATTGTTATTTTACCTTTGTAAAAAATAACATTTTAAATATACCTACTTAGGATAAAAAATACTTATTTTAATACAATGTCTTCATTCATTCATACCTATTTTAACATAAGACAAATAAATTAAACATACCTACTATCACAGAAGAAAGAATGACATCATACCTACCTACTTACTACCCAAACACGAAACGGCTACGGCTTCATCCTAGAACGAGAGGCGTCACCCGAAAATCATGTTTGTACTTGGCTTTGCGCAAACTTACTCTAATGTTACTCGCTGTACTTTGGAAACAATTTATTTTTTCTTGAATATTGTTGGGGTACCTATACATTATGGTAAAAGAACTAGCTTAAAAAAGAGCTAGTCGTAATTTGGTGTCCCGATGTTACGCTTCCGTTTCATTTACTTACAGGGAAAGGTAATAGGTAATATTTTAACGATAAAATTCTTAAAACGTCATAAATTGTATTCAAAAGAAATTATTAATTAAAGGCAAAACATCATGTCCCGACGGTTGCGCGCGTGACACTCGACTGATATAATACCCGCCGGCGGGGCGCTTCGCTGTAGGTAAATAACGGATGTACCGCGCGGAGTGAGCCAGGCCTGGCGGTACATCCGATAATTACCTACAGCGAAGCGCCCCGCCGGCGGGTATTATATCAGTCGAGTGTCACGCGCGCGCCCGTCAGGACGTTGGCGTGCGTTGTAGTACCTAATTCTATGATCGAAGTATTATTTAAAAATGGACATAAAGAGAAAGAAATATTGTGCGGCAGAATCAGAATCAGAATCATCATTTATTTGCTATAAATGTGGTACAGGAGATGGATACAGTTAATGGTTAGGTCTCACAATTAGTTATTTCTGACATGCAAATATTAAATTAATTAATTATTAAACATTTCAACAAATTCCATTAAAATATTATCAATGTAAGATGTCAATATAAATGTCAATAGTAGATACTCAATGTCAAAAATTCAAAAATTGTCGATGTCAAAGATTCACCAAGCATAATTCAATAACGATTACATACATAATTGCAAATGTCATCTAATAATAATTTATCACATCAATATAATCAAAGACTCTTATTGACTTATCTGTTAAATATTCTTGCACTGTGTAATAACATTTGCTAACCAATAATTTAAATAAGCGTGTCTTAAATGCTCGAATAGGCAGTGTTTTTATTTAATCTGGCAATTTATTAAAAATTCGTACTGCCATTGGATAGCAGTTGTCACTTTGCAAGGATGTGAGCATTACAGGCAGTGTCAGTTTGTTTGGATAGCGTCCACGATAATTTGTATTTACTTCACTATTGCTTCTGAAAAGGTAGGGGTGCATCTTTACAAAACAGCTCATTTCAAAGATATACAGGGTGTTTCAAAATACCCCCTAAAGCCTGAAAGGGCACAGAAACTGAAACAATCTGAAATAGAAGCCGTTGTTCCTATTGTCATATCTTGAACGGTTTTGGAAATAACGTACATCGAAAGTTTCCAAAAATATCGATATGAATTCCATCACTATCGATCAGCTGCAGCGGGGTTCATCGAACGCAAATCATAGACTTTGTATTTTTCAGAATGTCAATTAGCCGCATTTTTTGCCTACTTCCTTTATCGATGTGTTCAAAGCATGTTTGTTCGTTAAATAAACATTTTAAATAGGTACTCACTAACACTTTACATGTGCACGTACATTTGAAAAATTTTGTGAAAACTTCATCTATCGAAACCAGGCCACTTGATGGAAAAAAAATCGTAAGTAAATAACTTTTTCCGATAGCAACATCACTACTAATGATAGTTTTCAAACATTCTTAGACAACAGAAAAAAAATAAAAAAATCCGTGAAATTCCAGGTAGGTTACGTTACCGTACCTTTAGTCGAATTCTGTTATTATTTCCGTACCGCGCGGGAATAACTTGACATGTCATTTTTGCGTACTTTTCAGGGGAGCGATTTTAAAGTTTAGAGTTCTCTGGTAAATCGGAATTAATGATAATTGATATTTTTATGATTGAAATAAGCTAATTTGATGCGTATCTTTCGATTGGCGTAAGAATTTGATTAAATTATCTTCTTAATCTATTAAAAAAAAGACTTGTCAAGTTGTGTACCGACGACTTGTCAAGTTATTCACCAAAGAAAAACAAACATTTAAGGTGTAAAAATTGGATTTAAGTTAATTATTTTGAATGAAGTTTAAGTAAAAAAACAAAACAATAAAATAGAACATATTTTTATCACTTTTGCAATGAAATAGTAACAAATTTATTAGAAAAATCAAATATAATCGCAGATTATGATTGCTTTTGATCAGATAATTGTACGTTTACTTAAAATTAAAAAAAAAGACAAATAAAATAACAAAAGCCATGCTTCATAACAAGCACAATTAATTTTAATTATTTTAGGCTTACCATTAGGCTTAAAATAATTAAAATTAACTGGATATATTTTTGCGTAAGGTCGACACGCCCTTTCGCGTCCACCGTCCAAATGATGGATCACTCTAGAACGTAAGCTATTGCTATGATTCCCTGAATGTATGACAGGTAAACCCACATTAAAAAATCTTATAGCATGCTACCGTTTTTTGCCAAAAATAAATCCCACGTGAGCAGGTGCGCGTTTCAAGGTAAGTTTTTAATATATTTAGGTCTAGTTTGGGATTTACCGCAGTCTCTAAGCCTTAACCATGAACCATACAATACGGATAATGATATCGGTGATTGTACTTTATTAAATGACACTTAAAATAAGGTGGATGCGAATTTACTACAATGAAATTTCCACTTTGCGTCAGAAGTGATCGCGGTCTGGTCTAACTGGGTCTAAGATATTAAAATATACAAAACAATGCATGTTGTATATTATTTAAAACGTTATTTACATGACTTATCGAACACAAAGATTTTTTTCAGTACTTAGGCCTTTTCCTGGACGCTAATACACGCTCCAAATGTAGCTTACCCTTTGTGATAGCCAATTTGCGTCCACATTATCACGACATTTTTTTAAATACAGACGTTGTAAATAATATTAAAAAGAAAACTGTGCCTAGAGAGGAGACCATAATTATTGCAAATTGAGCCATACTATTGAAATTTAAAAAAATGAAATAAACTAAAATATAAATGTATGTTTATAATTATTAAGTGTGATACCTAAATATTTTGAATACCAATTAGTAAGATTTTATCTATATTTTTTTATTTCCATGCTGTTATTAATTATTAGTGATTTTGAATGCATTTTTTCTATATTATATTAATATTACAAAGATATTAAAACTTCTAATGGTTTAGAGCAAGTTTAATACTATACTTATAACTACTAGACTAAAGGGAGCATAATTAACAATTTTTCGTTCAAAATGATTACGAAAAATTGTATAATATTATTTTTATTCCTCAAATCTACCAACTCACTAAATGGACGAGATCTGGCATATCGACCCTACTTACCTCATCATTATTCCTAATTAATGTCATTGATGTCAATAGACTATAAAAAATATCCGGAACTTAAAGTTGACCTAAAAGTTTATTATTATTAGATTTTTTACTTATATTCGGTTGTCAAACGAAATCTTAGTCTGTTATGAAAAAACATTAGTAGATAGTACCTACCTATTGACTAAACTTATCCTTCTACTTTCAACTTGCTATTTAAACGTTAATTTAGTTTTAAACTATTGAAAATAGTAATAAAAGTAATAATTAACGCTTAAATATATTAAAAATATATTTTCAGGGGTTGCTAAGTAAAAAATATTTAAAGACACTCGAAATCCTGACAATGTTATATTTTAAAAACTGCTAATGACACATATAAAAATATGATTATACGAATGTAATAGCTGGATAACTCCAAATATCCAAACCCTTGACAGTGTGCATAACTAGACAACTCCACATATCATGGATATGTTTAGTACTCAGAGGGGATCATAACTTGATAACTGTTTTTGTCAAATTAAAAACGAAAATCCATAAATGTATAAGTCGAGATATTAACAAATACATGTTCTGACATACATTGATAAATCGAAATATAAATGTTTGTACGAATAATATTAATTGGATATATCGTTATGTCAAATATTTATTGCCTAAATAAGAGATATTTACTTATGAACAAGAGCTGTATTTCAAGTATTTTTGGGTATTTCGAGTTGAGTTTTTTATACCAGAAGGGTATAAGGTAGAGGAAACATTTAAGCTAATAAAAAAAAAAAAGTGCAGGTCGAGATGTCAAGTTATTCCCGCGCGGTACGGATTTAATCTTTGAAATTGCATTTCCGCCCATCTTTCCGCCCCTCTTTAGCTTACTCCTAGTACCTTTCCTGGTACCACCAGGAGTAAGATTGAATTGTGTTCCGTATAAAAATAAGCATTTAGTAACCCGTTTGTAAGTTCACCATAAGCACCAATAAGGCCTCATAATTACGGAGCCGCAGCGCATGATAAACACAAAAAATATTGATGCGAGTCGGGTGAAGTGGTGTGCCAACCTCTCTTCCCGCGGTGAATCCTTCAGCGAGTATTGCCACGCATGCCGCAACAATAAACGCCGTGTGAGACGCATCGAAGCCATCCGCAGGATTCGGCTGCAAATAACGTTCCATTTCAAGAATACGCGTCTTAAATCGCTTTTCCGTAAAAGCACTCATGCACACACAATGCCAATGTTTGAACTCAGTTGGTCGCACAGCGTAAGATGCCCGGCGTCTCCGTAAATGAGGCCTTAGTTTTATTTCATTTTTTTATTTTAACAATTTGTTGAGTAGTCATTGGATACAGAGGCGTTCACATCATATTTTACAAAATCCTTGCAAAATGGGTCTTATTTAAGCAGCAAAAGGTTGATGTGAACGCATCTGTACCATTATTATTATTTTGTAATAATTTGCCAATAATAATAACATTAATAGCGGCATTTAAAAAAATGCTGAGAATTTAAAACAATTCTAAAATAATAATAATAACAACAACAAAAAACGTAGGTACATTTTGACAAACATTTTATTTAGTAAGGCAAGTGCTCAAAGAAAGGCCAACGTGGAAGCAAAAGTACTAGGGAAACATCAGTGCTTGAGCTTAAGCATTTTGGGTTTTCAGTTTCTTTTACGAAACCCTAATAGACAGTGATTGTAAACATTTTTACTTAGAATTTTTTTTGGTGGCATGTTTTGAGTTTGCAGATTTGCATAGTAACGGTTGGCACCTTTTAAACCCGCGCGTTCGCGGGGGCGAGTGGGGCGCCTTATTACATTTTTCAAATATCCCAAAAATGAAATTTTAATTTGGTATGAAGAACATGACGTCATACTGCAGCATCGTATCGTACAACTCCGTGTAAGTTTTTCCCTCCATTCGATAAAATTTGTCGTAACAGAAAATCAAAAAACATTAACTACTCACATCCATAATCATTATTTCAAAACACATAAATGCCTAGTCTACTAGTCAGGCATGATTCATGCATGATACAATATCGTAATACTAACTTACCATCAGGTGAGATAGCGGCCAATTGTTAAACTATTCATTTAAAAAATATGCTTTTATTTACTCATAAACCTTTCTTTAATAAATTTCAAAATCGTCTCGTACTTTTAAACTTAAAATCTTAAAAATCAATGAAAAATTAAAATAATACCCAAAGAAAATGTTGGCAACCTCATTAGTGAGTGGGCTAGGGAACACCACCCCCCGCCCTGGAGCCCACCACCCCCCTCCCTGGCGCCCACTCTAACGGCTAACTCGTGCGCAGCGCTGCGCGCCTGGTACACAATGGGCCGAAATATGCATTGCGTACTAATTCCGGACCAACAATATTTTTTTATACACAAATAATTTTAAACATTATGCCTTTTGTATGTTAAACTTTTGGTGGTACAAATACTCTTAAGATTGTGTATGTAATTCTAATTCAGCAAACTCTTACTGTAAACGTAAACTTATTACAAAGGTAATGCTAGAACATAATCACGGGATGCCATTACTTTAATATGCTTAAACTAAACAAGGCGGCTGAATAAAGGTATGGGAGAAATACTAAGTAGGTGCGCGTTATTGACACTGCACTGATATCAGAACGTGTAAACATTGAGGCTCAGTCAAAGAGAAGGTGACCTTTGTTCCTTAACTCGCCGAGCCTATTATTTACTTTGCGTGTTTGAACACATTCACTCAATGTTTTGTTAAATTTAAGTTTAGCCACTACCTACTTAATGGCATGTATTTAATCGTTTTGTAATTATCTCTTTGTCAAACAAAATAAATCAAAAATAGCAAAAAAAAACTGACCTTTACACGAAAAACGCAATCTATGTAATTCAAACTTGGCATCAGCTTTCGTCTAAGCACAACTATTTGAATTGCATACTCATCTGTTTTCGGAATGCATATTTGGCTAGCTGATTCTGGTTTTACATTAATTGTAGAACAGTCATGTTTCTGATGTTGCAGTAAGTTTAAGAGGAAAGTTTATTATTAACAGAGATGCAATTAATGTTCCCGTGTAAACACGTTTAGGATTATTATCTAGTACAATACTGTCTAACAAGTCTGCAATGCAATGTCTTTTCATGATTGTAATTTGTAGTGTTTTTCTTAAATGAATAAATTAAGGTACTATTTGGAACCGAGCTGCCAACTGTAACTGCTGACAGCACGTGCAGCGTCCCGTTGTTGTCTACGTCACTCACCATCAAGTGACAATGGGACGCTGCATGTTTTATCATATTATTATTAAGGAGGTTAAAGATTAGTTCGGTCCATTGGGGCTTCGGTAGCTCAAAGGTTAGCCACCGGGATTGCGGAAAACGCGGGTTCGATTCCCACACGAGATCATCAAGGTTCGGAATTCGAATAGTGTTCTATCTTTAGATATTAGTAGGTACAGAGGCGTTCACATCAAGTTTTACAAATGATTAAGGCTGATTTACACGTAATAAGTAGGTAACTAAATTTGAATTTGCATGTCGTTTAAATGCAATTTAATCACTTAAAATTAAGTCTTAAAGGATGATTTTCACGTATTATGTAGTTAAGTAGATAACTAAATTTTACCTTCATTTTTCGGGTAAGTTGGTGGATGGGGCTTATCACTTGACACCTTTTGATAAGCAGTTTCATACTAATTATGAGACATTTGGACATAGACTTAAAATTAAGTTAAAATTTAGTTACCTACTTAACTACTTAATACGTGTAAATCAGTCTTAGGCTGCTTTTGTAAAAGTGAAAATTATTAAGGGACGCTTTAGAATGTTGATATGAAAATAAATCTCAGAATTCATTAACATTTCTTCTATTTTAAAATGAGACGTAACTTGGTAGACAAAGTAGGTACATAAACGACATTGCGACATTCCTTTACCTGCGAAATAAAAATTAGCGTACTAAAATCATTGTTAAAATGTTGTTGAAATGTTGCATTGTCATAATAAGAAGTTGCAAAAATTTGGCATGTGGCACGATCCCGTTCGCACCACTTTGCAGTGTGCAGAAGCGCCGAAAGATCGCGACACCGGCCGTCGGCTCTTCTTTGATTTAGTCGTTCATATGCTTCGTGCGTGATCGGTGTGTTTTCCTATCGTTTAACTACTTTCGAAAGCTTTGTGTTTTGTGTTGTTTTGCTACAATGGCAATGTTTTCTAATTCCGAATATTATGAGATGATGTTGTGTGTGGCTCGAGCTGATGGAAATTTAACTCAAGCCCGTGAACTTTATCGGGAACAGTTTATCGAAGGTAGACCGGCGGCTGACCAGCGACGGCTTCCGTCGTATCAGTGTTTCCATGATATGGTGACACGTCTCCATTCTACGGGCTATTTTCATCGATCGGGTTCTAGTGGACGCCCAAATACAAACGAAATGCGTGCAGAAGAGGTTCTGCAACTCTTTGAAGACGAACCGACGACCAGTACAAGGCGCGCCGGGGCGCGACTTGGAATGAACCATGTTTCAGTTTGGCGAACACTGAAAGAAGATGGTCAACATCCGTACCACTACCGCCGCACACAGGAATTGATTCCTACTGACTTTGCGCCGCGAATAACAAGACGGGCAAGAATATGCGTGCAGCAAGGAGGACGTCATTTTGAGCCACTTTTGTAGGTATGTACCTAACCATAATTTTGAATATTTGTTGTTTTGTTAACGACGTGCGTGTATTTTTTTCTCCGTAGGTATTAAATAATAATAATACCTAGTAAATACTAGGCGCACAGAATGTTTTAATGAGGCGTGGCCGGGGGCGTGAACATAGAAAGTTGCTCCTGGTCACTCCTGGTAGGACAATGAACCCAAATTAGTGATGGGAATTTTTATAATCGATATTTTTATTTTACATAAATTTACCCGAAATTTGAATATGTCGCTATGACTGTAAGAAATTAACAAGGGACTCTTTATAGACGTCTATTAAATACCCTTCAGTTATTAGGGGTTTTTTTGAAACACCCTGTAGATGCAGGGTAATGTTAAGAGCCTTAATTTTTCAAAATAAGGTTTACAACTTGTCCTAATGGATAGCTTACAAATGGAGCGTATGCATTGCTTTTGAGTAATAAAAGCTCTGTCTGAGTCTACTGAATTGCCCCATAATATAATGCCATATCGAAGCATAGAAACCACATATCCATGATATGCTAATAGAGCAGTTTTTTCATCTGTAATGTTCACTAGGCGCCACAATGCGTATGCAAACTTATTATACAGCGTATGTATGTGTGGCTTCCATGTGCACCTACTATCTAGGGTTATCCCCAAGAAGACTACTTCATTACTTTTGTCAATGTTTTGTCCATTATGCTGTATTGATAGTTTACAAGTTTTATTATTTCTCTGATTATGAAACTGAATATATTTGGTTTTTTTAATATTAACTTTCAAATTATTATTCTTCATCCAGTTGATTACGTCGTTAATTGTATTGTTAATGTCGTTATTATATTCTGTCAATGAGTCATATGTATTTGGAATCACCACCGATACATCGTCAGCAAATAATGTACAAAAATGTTGCGTGGATTTTGGGAGGTCATTAATATACAATAGGAATAACAATGGGCCAAGGATACTACCCTGCGGTACGCCAGTGATCTTATTTTGTGTATATGATCTATATGTCCTTTCATTTAAATATTTATCTAGATTTCTAATCTCTACGTATTGTAATCTTTCGCTTAGGTAAGTTTTTAGCCAATGAGGGCTATCGCGTATGAAATCGCCGCTAGACTAGAGGCGCTTGTGTAGCGTGAGGTTTTCGAAACGTCAAATGTCACTGTTTGTGTATGAGTTGGCTACGCGCGCGCTTTTATATTTCTAATTAAATTAATATTGCGAGTATTTACAATACTTTAGATTAATTATGGCAAATACAGATTACGGATCTATGAATGTCAGTGCTTTAAAAGTGGAGTTAAGAAAAAGAGGTGCAAAATTAAACGGTCTGAAAGAACAGCTAATTCAGAGGTTAGTTTTTTTATATTTACAAACAATATAAAATATCTTGTCTAAAGTTGGCTTGTTTATCCAGATTACAGCTGTGTTTTTCTTTTTACAGGCTTCAAGACTATGATAGAAATAATAATTTTGTTGGAAACATAACAGATGGAATAAAAAATGACGATTTGGCGTATACTGTTGAGTGGCCTTCGGACAGTTCATACATCAGCGTAACATCGAAAAGTGTATCACCTGACTTAGATATAGTGAATATTTCTACTTACTTTTTAGAGGTTTACAAAGACAATGTGGGTATGACGGAGTGTGCTGCAGTTCATAGAAAAGGCTATAATATGATGATAAATGAATATTTGGTGGCTCTAGTGACATGTACACAAAATAATTTGCATTTTTATAGGGGACAAGTCCACTCTGAAAACACGAAAGCATTGTCATATTTTATGAGCATTGCTTTTGAATCTGATGGAAAAATTGTTCAATCCATATGTGAGTGAGCAGCTGGTATGGGACCAAAGGCAGTGTGTAAGCATATGACTTGTGTATGTTATGCAATTTTACGATTTAAAGAGCATTCTGAATGGCGTATTAAGAAAACACCCACTGAAAACAAACAGATTATGGCATGAGCCGAAAAAAAAGAAAATGAACTTGTCTCCCAAAAAAGCTGAAAATCTTACATTTGAGATACAAAAATATAATGTCACCAAACCAAAAAGAAATAATATGTGTTTTGATCCACGTCCTGATAATACTTGCAGCACTATACAATGGTATGATCATGTCAGGAACAATGTAATTAACTATTGTTCTTCAGAGAAAATACGCTTTGGTATATGTGGTGTTTTTGAAGTTGCTTCCTTGCATGGAATATCTAATGACCATAATTACCTTAAACTACCTATCCTGGACCAATATATCCTGAATAGAATTACTGTGAGTTATAATTTTGAGATCATCACGTTGGTACAAACAAACAAACTCTTCAGCTTTATTATTAGTATAGATATACATACCAGTTTGGTGTTAGTGAATCCCCCGAACCAAAGGTTGCAGGTTCAATCCTATTCATGATATCAATGATATCAATCCTAATTTGTATGCATGAACATGTCTGTTTTTACTGTCTGGGTGTTTCTATTTATATTAAGTATGGATTTACAAAAAAGTATGTTTATCAGTTGGCTTGTATCCATACTACAAGCTTTGCTGAGTTTGGGACAAGTTGGCTTTGTGTGAGATAGTTTCCTGAGACATATTTTTTTATTCCATTTCATATAGGTTCGGTGCCAAAGGTTTAATACTTACCAACAACAAACATATTTGTTCTGTGCTTTTGTTATGTGTGAATGTATGTTGTATAAGTCTGCATTCTGTACATATTCCCATGGTATCCTAAACTTTGTGTTATCTATTTTGGGATCAGTTGAATATGTTTGTGATGTCCCAAAAAATATTAAGTATTTTTATTTATTATAATTATGTTATTATATTTCAGATTTCTCCAGAAGAAGCACGTTTGATAGAGCAGCAAACAAGGGAACAGTCACAAAATAAAATTTGGCATAATGAACGAAGTCTAAGGATAACTGGGTCTCACGTTTTCAATATATGCAAATTTACGGACAGAAGAAACAAAGTGAAATATGCTGAAGATATTTTGTCTCCCAAACAATTTAAAAGCGAAGCTACAGAATGGGGAAAGTCCAGAGAAAATACAGCAATTGAAGCGTATGAGTCTATGTCATTTAACCTTTAACTGGTGACATGGTATTTGTGTAACGTAACTGGTGACGTGCGGTCTGAGAGGCCGCTACCGTATCAAGACTGTAGCATAGAAACTAGGTAAGGTAGCATACCTAAATCTTTAAAAACAGATTATTAGCATATAGAACAATTAAATTAAAATAAAATAAAAAACTCTAAATATCATTTTTAATGCAGAACTTGCTATTAAATTATATGTAGTAATAAAAATCAAAAAACTAGAGATGAGATCGATAATCGCAAACAAAGAAATTTAAATGAACAAATTATAACAAAAATAGTATTTTTTATTATAGTTCAAATAATAATCAATTTAAAAAAACCTATCACACGTAGGTAACCTATCATTTTAGAAAACTGGCAGTACTTAAACTTTTGTATTTTTTATTGGCTGTCAGGGCATTCATTGTTCGGCATAAAGGTGGACCGTCATTTTCACTTTCTGACTGATTTTCGTCAATTGGTCCTTCATCTTCAAAAACACTTTCTTTGGCTTTCGAATCATGGTCACTTTGCTCCAGAACGATGTTTTCAGGAACATATTCAGCTTCCGACCCACTTGAGTCTTCCTTTTCCAGATATTTTTCAACTGGCGAATTTTCAAGTCGTTTCATGAAGTATGGCACTATATTCCCAATAAATGATCTTACGCTTCTTTTTTGGAGTTATTTAAGTATAAATTGCAAGTAAAAACTGTAAAAATACCAAAAAATTGTATGAAAAAAATGTTACGTAACTGGTGACATGCGGTCTGAGAGACCGCTGCTGAACTTTACATCGATGTAACTTGCCGATTTGGAGCTGAATTATGCAAATATCCTTATCTACGGCGTAGACACAACTAAACTCGAAGCTACTGAAGCGGTGAAATATAGGAAGAACGGGGAAGGGGGTGAAACGATGTTTCACTGACGCCGCCCGGCCTGTGAGACCGCTTGTCACCAGTTAAAGGTTAATAAAGTACAAAGTTGTGGATTTTTTATTTCCACTAAATATCCACATATTGGAGCTTCACCTGATGGATTAATTGGAGATCTAACTGTATTAGAAGTGAAATGTCCTTTCTCAATAAAAGATGAGTTTATCAGTGCTGATAATTATAAGCATATAGAAATTATCAATGATGAATTTTGTTTAAAAGAAAACAGCCCTTATTATTTCCAAATCCAAACACAGTTATTTGTTACTGAAAGGAGTTATTGTGATTTTTTTATTTGGACAAATAAGGATGAAAAGAAAATCTATGTAAACAGAAATGATAAACTTATTTCAGAAATTATTATTCCAAAAGTTACAGATTTTTATCATAATTACATGATACCTGTGATAGCCAGAAAGTGTTACAACTTGAAATAGTATCATGAAACTATGTACTCTTCTACTATGTTTTAAATGTCTATTTCATGTAAAGATAAGTTTGTAAAGTATGATGTTAAGTTACTTAGTAGGTACACCCCTTTCATGTTTTGCCAAATTCATAATACATACACACATAATTAATTTATGTTTAGTTAATTATTTCAGTAGATAATAGGAATGTCTATGTACGGAAAGGATAAATAAAAGATTAGATGATTGATTAATTTTTCTTTTATTTAAGTGCCTATAACTGTCCAAAATCTTTATTTACATAATATTTTTCCTGAAATTAGCCAGCATAAAGCACACAAATATGATCCTTCCTCCAAGTAGTACTAAATTAGATGACAATTTGTTACTAAGAATCTTGAATGTTTTTCCTAAACCTATGACTCGCTCGACATTTATACGTTCAGATGACAATTTCTTTGATTGTCTGAGTTGGTGTGCTTCAAACTGATTAAACCCCTTTTTCAAAAAGTAAAAAAAACTAAAACCCAACTACGACAAAAAACGACGCTGAAAAAGTATAAAACAAGATTTTCAGAATACTGAACTGAACGAAGTTGCCAATGTAGTTGCATAGTAATTTTCATGTTTGGAAAACCGCAGTCACACGTTGTCAAAGTGCTACGGTAGGTAGGTTTAAGTAACGTGTGACTACGCCTTTCCAAGCATGAAAATTACTATGCAACTACATTGGCAACTTCGTTCAGTTCAGTATTCTGAAAATCTTGTTTTATACTTTTTCAGCGTCGTTTTTTGTCGTAGTTGGGTTTTAGTTTTTTTACTTTTTATTATTTGTACTATTTTGGTGTTAAAGTGTATTTGTGGCGCATAATATGTATTAACAAAAGTTAAATTGATGAACTAATAAGTAGTAAAGAAGCTATGAACGAAAAGATCTGAATTATATGCAATCAGCCCATGAATACAGGTAAAGTCACAAGCAAATGCTAGTAATATATATATATTCGAAATGTACAAGTAAAGCGCTTTCAAATGATACCAAACACGGCATATTTATCGTAACTTTATTTTTTTACTCTGTATGTTTTGTCCGCTAGAGGGCGTCACATTCGATTTTGTGAAACCCCATATAGCCTATAACCAGCGGACAATTAAGACGCTTCTAATGATATGTCATTTGTCGAATTCTGATAAGTAGTTTAGAAGTTACGAGGGAACACATGAACATACATACATACATACATAGCCGGTCAAACTCATAACCCTCCTTTTGCTTTGCCGTAGTCGGGTAAAAACTGTGGCATGTTTACTGTAACATCCATATGTGAAACAAGATCTTGAATATTAAACCCACGATCACCTAGGATAATGTCCCCTTTTTGAAGAAGATTTATTATTCCACACCTTTCGAACAACTCTCTGTCACTGATAGATCCACCATATGCATCTGAAACGAAGGTCACACATCCAGAGCCAGAAATTCCTACCAACACTTTTAATGTGTTTGCTGATTTGTATTTGGAATATGTAGCTTGTTGTGAAATTGGGTTCTGTGATTTTTCAATTTTTGTTTCTGTGCAATCTATTATAACTGTACAGTTATTAATCTTCCTTTGATACATTACATTTTGATCAATTGTTTCCTTCGGTACCCATAAATTAAGATCCTTGAACTTACAGTAAAGGTAATTAATCCATGTTATAAAGTATTTGCTAACAGAAGTTTTGCTTACTTCAAAATGGAAAGATAACTCTTTGTTACACATATTTCTTCGCAATTTTATTAGTGTTAAATAAAACTGATCTGGTGGTGTCAATGCATGTTTTCCTCGACCTGGCTGCAGGGATGGATAGTACTTTAAATTGTTTACTTCATCACCAAAAAGGTTGAAGACAAACATAAAATGGTTATAATTGTCAAATCCAGTGTAAAATTGTATGACATCAGGCTTCTCTTTATGATTTACAATTCGAAACATGTTTGATGTGCTTTTTCTATTACTTCCCTGCTCTGACAACTTGGCAGTATTAGTTAAATTCTCTTCACATTTGCACAAAGAGCATTGTACTGAGACATCTTTATTTGAACTTTCAATGTCTATTTCTTCAATTGTTTCTTCAAAAAACTGTAAGTAAATAAAAAAAATCATTAGCTAACAAGATAAAATACTCCATAAAGAACTATTATTATCAAGATACACAGTTTATGTTGACAAAAGCTGCTGTGATAAATGTGTAAGAAAGGTTTTCTTTCAGTTAAATACAGTATACTTACAAAATGCTCATCACATTTATTTTCTTTCTTATTTGAAGCAAGGGTTGCAGTTTCACGTTTCTTTTGACGTTGATAAGCTCTTTCGGCACGTTTTCTTTTCATCTCCTTTCTCTCTTCACTTTCATGATTCCAGGAAAACAGACTAGGCACCGCATTTGGTTTCAGTTTAGGAGTAGCTGAAATGTTTTAACAAAAAATCAAAGTAGGTATTTACTTAAAAACTTCTCAGTTTCAAGGTTCGGGAACATCAAATGGTGATATTTAGGAATAAGAAAAATCATTAGGTACTTACGATTTTCTGTATTTGATTCTTTAGGTAATTTATAATCGTCAAAGTTGAAATGCTTTTTACAAACACGTGAATGTTTAGAAGGGACGTAGTTGACCCTGCGAATCGCTATTAACCACTGCTTTGAGATACTTTTATCTTTCGGAAACTTATGTCCGCCTTTCTTTTCCGAGCAAAACGGAACTGCGCAAGACTGTGGCATGGCCAACACGTTTACATTTTAGTTCTAGGGTATTAAATATGATCTTCTAATAATTATAATAATCTAATGAAGATACAAGTTTTGGCGCTCGTAATACGAACTTTGACACTGACAGCCGTAGTTTAGAACCTCACGCTACAGTGGCGCCATCTGATGAAACAAAAAACGATAGCCCTCATTGTAGATTTTACCTCTAAGGCCATATTTTTCACACTTAGCTAAGAGGAGTTCATGCGATACGTAATCGAATGCCTTACTCATGTCGAAAAAAATTGCCGTAACTTCTTTTGATTTGTCTACATGGCTCATGATTTTCTCGATAACTTTAAAGGTAGCCAGAGCTGTTGATTTGCCTTTTTGAAAGCCATTTTGATTTTTATTTAAAATGCTTAGTTTGTTTATAAAGGTTGTCAACCTGGCAAACATGGCCTTTTCTATAACTTTTGATAATATAGGTACTAAAGCAATTGGCCTATAATTATCTAATGTGTCAGTGTTTCCAGATTTGTGTATAGGCTTTATAATGGTTGTTTTTAATTTTTCAGGGAAAATGCCCTGTGTAAAAGACAGGTTAATTAAGTAACTCAATACTGGCGCAATTACAGTTTTAGTAGCCTTGAGAACTTTTGTAGGGATCTCATCATATCCTACAGAGTTTTTGTTTTTGAGATTCGCAATTATTTTAGTTATTTCATCACTGTCAGTGGGAAATAGAAAAATTGTATCATTCACATACTGGACGTGGTTGTGGGTATTATTTAGCACATTTGTCGTGCTATCCCTATCGCCTAATATTGCAAAATAATCATTAAAAAGGTTCGCTATGTCATTTGGTTCGTATATATTTTTGCCCTCGTGTGTAATTTTTTTTATATAATTTAATTTCAAATTACAGGAATTTTTTATTAGAGTCCAAGATGCTTTACATTTATTTGTACATGTCCCTATATATTTTTTATTACAGTTTTTTTGCGAGTTATTTATACATTTTTTTAATATGGTTGTATATTTTTTATATTTGATTTTGTCGTTGATATGTATTTTTATAATATGTAAATCTTAGTAATCGCTTTGTTTTACATGACAACCGTATACCTTTCGTTATCCACTGACTTTTTTTTCGTTTTAGAGCTTTTTTACTCTTTTTATTGGAACGCATAATTTATAAAATAATGTAAGGATATCATGGAAAGCATTAAATGCCCTATCCAACCTCATTACAAACCTCAGACCAGGATAAACTTTGCAGGCATTGCTTAAGTCTAATCATGTTTTTTGGGCTTGATCTCGTTTATTAATAAAGTAATATTTTGCACTATTGGATTTGCTATCTATTGGAATTTCCAACGATTGAGCTGTATTGTGATCCGACAGTCCAAGATGGTGCACTTTGCTGTTAGCTTCAAATATATTGCTGATTATCAAGTCAATACAGGAAAGTTGCCTAGTAGGTTCCTTTATATGTGACATGTAACCATAGTTCTGAAGCAACCCTAAAAAATTCCTACAAATTGAAGTGTCTTTTAATGTGTTAATATTAAAGTCTCCTGTTATAATGATTTTCTTCTTAATTTTAGTTTTAAGTTTACTAAAAAGTTTACCTAACTTGTGAAGGAAACCGTTTAAGATAGTTCTTGTATTTTCAGGAACCCTGTATATATATGACTAGACATTTATGTTCAGGGATCTCAATTCCACAACATTCAAAATATTTTTCTTCGGACGTCTCTTTTATATAAGGTAGTTTTCTATAATCTAGTCCTTGCTTGCATAAGATACATACTCCGCCGCGTTTCTTATTTTTGCGAGAGTAAGATTCAGCAAGCTCATAGTTTGACAGGTCCAAGTTACTTTCATTACCCAATCTTAAAAAAGTTTCGGAAAGGCAAATGATGTCTACTTCATTGTACGTCCTTGATAATTCGTCCAATGCAACTAGAAAAATATCCCGTTTACCAAGTATTCCTGCTATATTCTGATGAAGCAAAACTAATTTGTGATCAATATTATCGAAAAAACTGCTTATTATCCAAATTAGATTTGCGCGAGGGAATAATATTTTCCTTTAAAGGACTGGTATTTATATTTTTTTCACTGTAGTTTAAGTCATTAAAAATATTTGTTTTTTGGTTTTTACAAGAAAAATAGTCTGTTATTTTAGTACAAACTAGCCTTTTATTTGGTGTTTGTTTTGATGCGATAAAAGTAGTGATATTTTGTCTAGTTAAGCAGTAGCGACTTCGTGCACTTGATAGGTTTTTAATAAATTCATTGTCATACCGCATATAGTCAATTTCAATATTTATTTTAGTACAAATGATATCCAGTAATGAAGTGCCTTGAAATTGGTTATAGTTAATATTTATGAATTTACAGTTTGTATACGACGTTTGTATTACGGCGTTCGGGTGTTTAAATTCGAAAAGAAATCTACCGCATTTATCTTTTTTTTCGCTTCCCAAAAATGCTGAAAGGTATGTTGGCCATGTAGGTAATCAATAATTCTTAGGATAGTATAGGAACCTAACCTACCATGACTACTGCTCAGAATGCGTTCGTTCGTTTCAGCCAAATGACGTCCACTGCTGGACAAAGGCCTGTCCCAAGGTTTTCCATAATGAATGCGTACTTACCTACATACGTACCTCATGACATATAAGTGGATTAATTATTTTTTCACTAGACAGCAACCCTAACAGCGTAAGAAGGGTTCAGAGGCACGCGATAGAAAGATACAAAACTTGTAGGTGAATAAAATTGTAGGTACGTTACGTAGTGCTGTGCGAGCTGAATTCCACTGTATCGCGTCGTAGCAAGACTCGCATTTATTTAAATCGTCTTGCGGAGTAATCCTTCTGTACCTGTACTATTACTTATTCTGTGGTACCGCGCGGAGTGAGCCAGGCCTGCCCGCGCTTCTTGCCCGATACCAAAGTGCGCTCAGAATACAGATGCGAAGCGCTGCCAATTCTAACATAACTGCCTACGGGAATGTTAACTAGAGATGAAACGGATAGTTGTTTGGCCGGATACCGGATACCGGATATCCGGCCAGCTGCTAGGCCGGATAGCCGGATATCCGGCGGCCGGATAGTTGGCCCATTGTCTCGTTGCATGTCGTGACGAGTTTAGCGCCGCACAAGTGCTTCGAAGGCGATCAGTGGGTATTAGTAGACTAGACTAGTCACACTTTTCGAAAATCGAATCCGTCCGAATAGAATGTCCGATTTTGCCACTTGTCAGATCAACGGGCGATTTCGGTTGCTATCGTGCGTGATTGAATAGCGAAAATTAAATTAGTTTACTTGTTGCGTAATCTGACTGAACTGCATGCATCATGTCATCAAACCATCAGTGAAAAAAAGATCGCCTTTTTTATTTGGCAATATTTCGACACTAACAGATATTTACTATTTATGTATTCGTCTAGAGATGGGTTATACTAGGTAAATTTGATACTAGGTGCACCTATTCCAAGTATTTATTAATACTTGATCCAAATACCTATTCCACTTAGTACGTAGTAATTTACCATACTTGACGCGACTAGTGCGGACTAATCCACGTATTATGACTTTAAAATACAATTTTCTTTGAAAAGATACAACCGTAGTATTAATAATGCAATTTGAAATTGAATAATAATGTTTTTGCTGGCTGTTGATTTATTGATATCCTCCCTTCATACTTCAACAGGCTATTCCTATCTCACACCTGCCTGCGCTCAAATTTGTTTGTCAGACAGAGACGGAGTGAATCTCTACGTTCGCACATAAGCTTAGCGAGAAATACGCGGTGCGCGTAATACACGACTACGGATTATGCAATAATAACCTCTATTACTTTGATGGTAGGGTCGGAAATCGTGTAATTTAAAAAATACTAGGTGGACGACTACGGATTATGCAATAATAACCTCTATTACTTTGATGGTAGGGTCGGAAATCGTGTAATTTAAAAAATACTAGGTGGATCAAGTATTTTAAAAATTGGAATAGGTGCCACTTAGTACTGTAAAATACCTAGTGTGTGGATCTGTTCTAGTAAATACGTCTCATCTCTATATTCGTCATTAGAGTGAATAGCCCAGAAAGAGAAATTAGTTTTTTGAAAGACCTTAATATGGCTTTTGTAACTTTTTGGACTTTAAACAAAAACCGTCATTATTATAGTTAAGCTATTTTATTGATATTTACCTCAAAGATTAATGTAGGTATTTCATTTTATTAATAGAAAATTAACATTTAATATCCGGTATCCGGCCGGATAGTGAGTTACTATCCGGTATCCGGCCGGATAGTTACCGGATATCCGTTTCATCTCTAATGTTAACTTACGCAGATCGAAAAAAATTGCAATGCTTATTTTGTGTTTCAAAACAGAATTTAAAAAAAGAAAATAAATCATTATACAGAATAATAATAATTATCGTCAGCATATTTTCAAACTGAAACAAAATTGAAATAAATGATTATATTTCAATTAGACATCATTATACTTTAATTAGTACCATAACTATGAAAAATAAACAGTTATTTCCTCCTGTAAAGTTTGCAAAAAGGGACATACCTAAGCAGTTTGAAAGTTAGGCTGACGATATTCGTGTGTCTAAGTGAGCTTCTAAACAGTTTTTAAGTGTTTGTACGAGTACCTACCTGTTATGTATAGCTATCTAGCTATGCCCCTCAATGTACTCGTAGTTGTATCTATATGTAGGCATGTATAGCGGCTGCGCCCGCCCATTGGTTTTACGAATAAACCGTCGTCAGTGCGTTCTATAGCTTCGGTCGTTTTACTTATCTCGCACGCCTATCAACTACTTAACAGTGGCGACGTTCTACCCGCGTTAACCGAAAAAAAGTAGTCTTGTGAAATGTCTCAATTTGGATTACTATCGAGTTTTGACCACAATTCACAGTCGTGGCAAGTGTACAGAGATCGGCTCCAGCAATGGTTTATTTTATTTTATTTTTATTTTATTTTATAGCCAACGATGTTGTGGAAACCAAAGATACCACAGGAGTCAAGCGACGAGCTATTTTGTTGAGCGCACTCAACGAGTCCACGTACAAGCTAGCAGCTTTAATTTATTGTCCGTGGTGCATAATCTTTTCTTAAAGGTTTTAAACCTTTGTTTGTCACCTGTCATCCGCTTTGCAATGGAGGGTAGTCGAACCTTAATTTCGAACTCCTCCTATGTTCTTCTGATTAATTTCGTTGCGGGTCCAATGACAGTTTAACTTTCCCCCGGGACAAACTTGACCTTCATTGGTTGGGTTTTTGTGGCGGTCAAGCTGTAGATCCTGGCTACACAGGAGTTGCAGTGGTGGGAACGAGAGGTGGGAATAGTACAAGCTAGCAGCAGATTTGGCTAGACCCAAAGAACTTCAAGAAGTACCCTTTGAAGATATAATCAAGTTGTTGAACGAGCATTTTATCTCTAAAACTTGTGGATTTGGCGAAAAGTACAAGTTTTACGCTGCAACGCAATTTCAAGGGGAAACTTATCCACAATGGGCAGCCAGGCTGAGGGGACTGACGGCGCACTGTGGTTTCCTGAACGTCGAGGAAGCATTAAGGGACCATTTCGTTATGGGAATGCTGCCTGGAGCGGAGAGAGAAAAAATATTCGCTCAGGACCCAAAGGACTTGACATTAGCCAAGGCAGTGGAGCTGGCGGAGAGCCTGCGAAGCGCGCGCGCCGGCGCGGCGGCGCAGGGCCCGGCGGCGCTGGGCGCGACCCGCGCCGGCGACGCCGACCAACTGTTCAGGATTGCGTCTACGCGTGCCAGTGATAAAGTGTCGTGTTCTGTTTGTGGGTTTAAAAATCACACGTCAGCTCAGTGTCGTTTTGCAAATTACATTTGCCGGAAATGTAATGTCAAGGGTCATTTGCGACGTATGTGCAAAAAAATTAACTATATAGAAAACGAGGGTATCGGTGAGAACGGCGACGACGGTGAGTGTTTTAATATTCGTACGTTCCATGGAGAACCGATGATGTTGTTAGTAGAGGTCCAGGGGGTACAAATGAATTTTCAAATTGATAGCGGATCAGCTGTCACTGCGATTTCCTCACAAACTTATAAAAAACATTTCAAGCCTATTTAATTGTCCAAATGTAATAAGCGATTAATAACGTATACAGGTAATAATATCAGGCCTCCGTCACTCGCCTATGCCGGCCGAGATAATTACCTACAGCGCGCGACAACTTCAAGTTGCAAATCAGTCATAGCCTCCACGCGCCTGTGTACACACGCGTACCTATACTCGCTCAGTCGATCATCGTCGCAATCAAGGTTTATTGTTCCAACAGCACTGTTATTCGTCTTTATAATGGAAAATCGTATATTTAGAAATAATAATTAACTGTAGTAATTTAAATAATTAAAAATAACAGCATTTTTTTTAAATAAATTTGAAATACTTATGGCAAAAAGCTATAGCAAAAACATTATTTTAGCTAATAAAACATTAACTTTACTTCACCGTGTCTATTTTCCGACACTACACCTTTTAAAACTGTTTGTCCAATTTCGAATTATCGCAACACTGAAGTTTATTATTAGGTACTTTGGAGATGGTACGAAATACAAACACCACTAGATTAACGTTTACTAATCGTAAATACAATAATTGCTTCTTAAAATTAAGTTTTGATTTATTTTACTTTGCTTAAACAACCCTGACGCTTGAGCTGCGAGGTAGATCAATTCTGATCACAAAAAAATTGCGCTCTTGTGAGCGTAGTAGTAAGGTGCGATTTCGAATGCACCAGGTTCGTTGGAAATTTTGCATTATTATTATTACCATTAAAATGTCCGCATCTGATCCTGATCAAGGGAGTGCAATTTCTGTTGCTACTATTATGTATTCTGTGCTATTATGTATTCTGTGGTTACGGTAAAAAGTTAGCAATGAATTAGATCGCCTTGTACGTGTAGGCATATTAAAACCGGTCGAGTATTCGGAGTACGCGTCACCGATTGTGCCTGTGTTAAAGCGAGACGGCTCGATAAGGCTGTGTGCGGAATGCGGATTACTCCGTCACTATAAACAAGCATTTGTTAGTGGATCGGTATCCACTACCTACTGCACATGAGTTATTTTCTAAACTACACGGGGCCCAGCAATTTACTAAATTAGATCTTTCTCAAGCTTATGCTCAGTGTGTTTTGGATGATGAGTCACAGAAAGTTACTTGTATTAACTCACATAAGGGGTTATTTATGTATACAAGGTTAGTCTTTGGTTTAGCTAGAGCACCAGCCATTTTTCAGCGAGTAATGGAAAGCGTGCTGTCAGGCATCGAAGGGGTGCTCTGTATGATGGACGATGTCCTTGTGACGGGTCCGTCCACGTCTGTCCACCTGAGCAGGCTGCATGAAGTACTCCGGCGTCTACAAGATGCTGGCCTAACTCTTCAAAAAACTAAGTGCGAGTTTTTCAAGGACGAGGTCGAGTACTTAGGGTTTAAAATAAGTAAGGAAGGGTTGAAAAAGTCACCTCAAAAAGTCGATGCAATTTTAAAAACACCAGTACCGAATGATGTGAATAAGTTGCAATCATTTTTAGTATTACGTATATATTTATACGTATACAGGGTGTCCCGTAATGTAACGTCAAGCCGGAACTGGGTGTTGAGGCAAGTTATGCTGCTTATCAGAAAAATATAAAAAAAAATCTATGTGGCATTTTGTCAAAATAATAGGCATTTAAAAAAAAACAAAAAATTCTACTCCCGGTGACGGTCTTTTTACTCGTGTTGCCACAAATCTTCACTTTTTCCAAATTTTTTTTTTGTTTTGTAACCCTGAATAATGCTTCTCTAAATTGTTATCAAAATTACAAAACCAGCTGCTCCAACTTGAATGAAAAAAATACATTATTCAAAAAAAAAATATCAAAATAAAAATTTTGCCTAGTTTAAACTGACTGTACTGAAAAAAAATTGTACTACGCGAGTGTGGCAAGTGACGTCATAATTTGGCGCATTTAGTAAGGATTCCAAAATGGTATAACACTTTGTAAAATCTTGGTGTAATTGTCGACAATTTTTGTTTATTGGAAATAATCCCGTTTTTAACTTTATCTACCTTGGTTAAAAATATTATTCTAATGTGCCCAAAATTCATGTTTCTGGCTTAAGTCAGGTGGAGAAGCCATTTTAAAAGGTATGAGCGGGACGGAGAGGGCCATCTTACCAAGCAGGGATGTTATGGATATCCGTAACCGTAACCGAAACTATCGGATATCCGAAATAAAAAAATATCCATAACCGTAACCGAAACTGATTCAAAAGTTACGGATAGTTTCGGATAAAGGCGGAGGATCTAAGGGTACAATTCCAAACTGCAAAACTCTATGAAATCTGCAGTATACACGCCGCAGCTGCAATGCCGCGCTGCCGATTTTATTGTCTTGGAATTGTACCTTAAATCTTAATATTTGTTACCAACTTATTCGCTGGCACCATCTAATATGCCAGCCTGTTTTACCTTTATCATACATAGGTGTCGTCTTAGTTGGTACATAAAGTAGCTATGTGGGTCACGCTCACGAAGCATCTTGCTATTTGTATTATACCTACATTTTTGAAATTCTAATAATTCCGTAACCGATATTATCCGAAACTTTCGGATAATCTGAAATGATTTCATATCCGTGACCGTAACCGAAACCGGTATAATATTATTCTAATATCCGTAACCGTATCCATAACCGAAACTTCATATCCTTATTATCCCTGTTACCAAGTACAAGTGTAGGCAGAGCAGGTAGTAAAGGCGCGCGCGCACGGGTGACTTTTGTCACAGTATGTCAACTACTAATTACTGTCATGGTGACAAAAGTTTCTGTGACTGACTGTACGGTAGTTAGTCACAGAAACTTGAATTTTGGGCACATTAGAATAATAATTTTTAACCAAGGTAGATAAAGTTAAAAACGGGACTATTTCCAAAAAACCAAAAATTGTCGACAATTACAGCAAAAATTTACCAAGTGTTATACCATTTTGGAATCCTTACTAAATGCGCCAAATTATGACGTCACTTGCCACACTCGCGTAGTACATTTTTTTTTCAGTACAGTCAGTTTTAACTAGGCAAAATTTTTATTTTGAATTTTTTTTTGGGAATAATGTATTTTTTTCATCCAAGCTGGAGCAGCTGGTTTTGTAATTTTGATAACAATTTAGAGAAGCATTATTCAGGGTTACATAACAAAAAAAAATTTGGAAAAAGTGAAGATTTGTGGCAACACGAGTAAAAGGACCGTCACCTGGAGTAGAATTTTTAGATTTTTTTTAAATGTCTATTATTTTGAAAATATGCCACATAGATTTTTTTTTATATTTTTCTGATAACCAGCACAACTTGCCTCAACACCCAGTTCCGGCTTGACGTTACATTACGGGACACCCTGTATATGTCGCAGTCGGATTGTATAATCCGCCGTTTTACATTACCACTAGGCATTTTCCATTACAGCTCTGTTTTGTAATACGGCGGTTCAACGTTTAGGCGGATTGTCATTGCGATACGTTCTTCAATACGGCGGCCCACGTTTAGCCGCATCGTACTACTATTTAGATTGTAGGGTGACCATACTTACAAAAAAACTATGTTTAATGAAACTATGTTTAATGAAAATAAATTTTAATAAGACAGATTTTAAGAATTATTATCTTCGTTACTTTATACTAAAAAATATTATATTTGGCTTCAGTATTTTTTTTAACTTATTTATAAATCACAAGGGATATCCATCTAAAAAAAGTAACTCAAAACAATTAAACTTTTCTAAAAAATTTAATTAATTAATTAGATATTTGGCTTTAGTCTTTTTTAGACATTAAAAATGATCACAGGGGACAGGTAACTCAAAACAATAAAGTTTTAGTCATTTTTTCTGGGTTATTTTTCTTTAAGATAAAATAATTATCTTCACCGGCCTCAGCCATAATAATGTCATATTTTTACACTAATAATATTGTGTAGGATTCCGCCTAACACCAGAATTCATAGCCACTTTAGCTGTTTTGATGTGGGTTATAACCTCTAAAACTCGTTCCCTTGTCCACGGTTTTTTTACTGTTCCACATTGAATTATTTAATTGCACATTATAATTATTCTTAAAGCCACTGTCGACAGACATTATTCATCACGTTTTCTCTGTTAAATTCAGAAATAACTGTGCAATTTAGCAATACAATTTCTGTATCCGATGCCATTGTTGTTGTTATGTCAGGCAGCGCCACGGTATTGAAAATAGGAACTAAAAACTGTCAAAGCGGCGGGTAATGACACGCTGTTTTACATTACGGCTAGCTGTATTGAAGAACGTTTGGCGCCGAATACATTCCAGCGGATTTTCATTCAGCGGTATTCAATCCGGCTAAACGTTAAGCCGCCGTATTACAAAACAGAGCTGTAATGCAAAATGCCTAGCTGTAATGTAAAACGGCGGATTATACAATCTGACTGCGACATATACATAAATATTTACGAAGATACAGATGTGTCAGCTGGGGACACGTACTCAGCTTACACACAGAAAACAACTCATAGTTATGAAGTTCTAATGGCTCTAATTGAATGACTGAGAGGTTTGATGACTCTAATTAGGCTTTTATTTATGGTATACTTGGAATTGCTCTAGGGCCAATGAGGAAGTTGGAGACATTCAGGTGAGTCTACGCACAGTCTACGACAACATGTGCAACCATGAAGCTATAGATAAAAATGGAGGCCACACTCCGAATACCTACTTGAAGCACAACCTATGTATCACTATCTCGCTCTCTGTGGGCAGACTCTCTCTTTCTAAATAAACAAAAAATATAAATTTGCTCAAAGTCAATGTAAAATCTTTATTTCTTGACATAGGTATCATTAAACGATAAGTGTTAATACTGGTAAAACGTTTTAGGAAGAAATTACTGTGAAAAATGTGAAAAATGTTTACAATGATCCAATGTCGGAAATCACGAAATAAACACTTACGGGTGGAATCTTAAGTCACTACCGGAACACCACGTACTACCGCAACCACGCACTACAAAATTTTGCACCATTTCTTGTGATAAAACAATGATTATATCCTGTAAAAAATCTCAAACGAAATTAACTGCATAATAAACAAAATAGTAAACAACCGCCATGATGGGCCGGATTGGGCCGATGTTGCCACATGGTACCGATTCCCCAGGAATTGGAATTGTAATTCCCTGATTCGCCAACACATTAAGCCTAAACGGCTGACAATTTTGTGATTTTTAATTTAAGTAGGTAATCGTAGTTCAATTATTTAATTGTTTAACTTCCGATTTGGTTAGTCAATTGGCTATTTCGAAGAATTAACTAGGAGATTTAAATAAGGAGATAGCAATACTACAGTCCACACTGAAAAGAGAGGTCGGCCCACAGAGAGCGAGATAGAGATAAGTAGGTATTTGACTCAAGTTGTTGTTCCAAGTGTGGCCTCCATTTTTATCTTTAGCTTCATGTGTGCAACCGGCTTAAAAGTGCTGTGATTGGCCAGAAGGCGTGCCTTATGGCCAATCAATGGCCGAGTGACGTGACGCACACTTTGAAAACGCTAGTGAGAGAAGAAAGATAAAATGGAGTCTACAAGATATCGATACTTTAAATCGCTAGGGGCAAGGCTCGAAACTGGTTTCACAAAATGCTTATGTATGAAAACCTTTTTATTATTATACGTTAATATTAACTACTATCACGCATTTACTTTTTAATTATGGCGATCTGCGTACCGCATATGTTTATCAAAAATAATGCCAGGCCTGGCTCACTCCGTGCGGTACATCCGATAATTACCTACAGCGAAGCGCCCCGCCGGCGGGTATTATATCAGTCGAGTGTCACGCGCGTGTTAGATTAATTATATTATGTACATACCTGATTGATATTAATATTTCATGTGACCTATAATTAATATTAGTAACTACACTATAAATTAACTTTCTATAACATCACACACACCAAGTATCAAACAGCCGCCATATTAACTGCCAGATAAAATTACGACTTCCGTTTGCAAATAAGGATTTATTGTAAGATTTCCGGCTTCCGAATAGTGGTTATTAATGTTTCTTAAATATAATTAAATTGATAAATTAATAAGCCAACTGGCTAATATTCAATCAAAAAATAAATATTGTAAAATGAGAAGTTCTAACTTCCGGGTCCGTTTTAATATTATTAGTTATAATATATTCGAACTTCCTGTTTATACAATTTATTGTAAGATTTGCAGCTTTTGGATAATAATTATTATTACTTAAATATTATAAAATGTATAAATTAATAATAAGCTAACTTAGGTACTATCCTTTGATCAAAAACAAATATTGTAAAATGAGAAATTCCAACTTCCGGGTCCGTTTAAATATTAATTATATTATCTAACTTCCTGTTTTCTGATTGGTCGTCTTAAGTGACCAATCAGAGTTGAGTAGAGGAAAGGTAGGAGTATGGGTATAAATATATGGAATTCCTCGTTGAAAGGCAGTCTCGATGGATCTTTGAGGTGTTGCTGACTAAAGTTAAGTATACATTGTTTATTGATACTATTATTATGCTTGTTGTGTTATTGTATTGTGTTATTGTGATATTGTATTAACACCTGGCTATGTGGCTGCGCCAGGCCTATTATTTTGACACCTGGCCAATTGATGGTGACATGCCACTGGGTCGGGTCGGTAGTTTGATGACCAGTATAAAGAAGGACTATGCTTATATTTGCCGGTTATGTTATGGTACAAAACCTAGGTCTTAACCTAACCTAAACCTAACTCTTAACGTAACCTAACTTAGAACTTGTGTTCTGTGTGTTTGATTATAAATACTGGTTATACAAAATACCCTCAAAATGTTAATAATAAATAAGACGTAATTACTGCTAGATTACTCATTTTTATGTAAGTTATAAATTGTTGTTACTGGTTGGAAAAAAAAGGCTGACAAAGGTGACTGAGTTTCTTCCGCCACTTCTTCTCAGCACCAGCCCGTGTTGTCCCGAAGTGGTGGTAGGGCAAGCTATATTTGGGACGTGTATAAGTGCCCTGGAAAAGGGCTTTATCTACACCACTATTTTTTTATCACCGGAAAATTTTTAACAGGTTATGTAGAAATGTGTGAAAATTATAAAGTAAAAAAAAAAATTACAATTTTTATAAAGTTAATTTTTTTATTAAATTTTCTTTAGTCCCTATTTTACGCGTCACAGCTGGGCCACTCCGCTGCTCGTTCATTCAGTAGAGTAGTCGTACGCGCTCGCACATTGATCTGTCTGTCTCGCTCACGCCTTGATCACGCTTCCAGTGTTATTATTACTAATTTAGACCATTATAATGCAACATTTCAAGTAATTTTGAGTTCTAATAAGCGTTTCATTACACTTACGTACTTCTTTACGTGGTATTCTGACTGTTAACACTAATTGTAAGTTAATAATACAATGAAATACCTACCTACTGTGAATACGTTACGAATACACACCAATGTGTCGTTACGAGGCTACTACGACTTTAAAAGAAATATGTAATTCAAAGATCTGCCAAAACAGCGGCTTTCAGTGTTATCATCACAGAATAATAATAATGTATTACTTAGCTACCTATCTTAGGCTATTTTTATTGCAACATTTTAAGTAGGTAATTAGAATTGTAATTGAACGCAGGGCAAAGGACGAAAACAGTAATTTAGTAATTACGTAATACGTCACGTTGTATTTCTGTGAGTTTTTAACACTAGTTAGTAATAATACCTACTGTGTAACTCCAATTGAGATCGCGCGTCGTTCGTAGTTCGTGAATTTAAGATCCGCCATAACAGCTGAGTGGTGCGAATAGTTTTAGATGGTGGTTTTAGTAGGCGCTTAGGTAAAATAATAAAAATAATTCAACTTTCCCTTCATACTTACCCGGGCTTAGGATCGGCCTTAGGACCGGCAAAATTCAATGCTTTGATAAGCACCCTGCATCGTGCTGAAGTGTGGCTGTCCCGGTACAGTCGCAAAACTGCACTACACAATTTCTCCCGCCAAGAATAATAATGCACGTATCATTAACACGTATTCACGTGAGGTGAATTGGTAAGACAACGTAATAATTGCACGACACTATTGACTTGATTGATACAATGTTAACAAGACAGTTCACGACCGATCAAGAGCTCGCGCGCGCGCAACTGACCGACCGCGGCCGACGGCCGGGCGAGCGAGAAAGCGGCGCGGGGCCGCGGGCACCCGCCCGATAATGGCCGCACAACAAACGTACACCGCCGCCTTTAGGAAGCGTCGGGCCGGCAACGTCGCATCTCTCTCCATAGTAACGGGCGGCCTTGCGTTGAGCGTAAATAGTGCTAGCGACGCGTGTGTCCAAATATTACCAATTTTGGGATGAAATTTTGAGTAGCTTTATTTAACTTTTTTTTTTTTGCATAAATAGGATCAGTATCAATAACTCATTACCCAGAATTTTTTTTTTCGGTGATAAAAAAATAGTGGTGTATATACTTATAATAAATCTGTAGAGAGGTCAATTCTGTACATGAAATATATTTTCAAAATAACTATCAGGGGGTGATAAGTGATCGATACTGATGCCAAAAATGCAATCAGTAAAATTTTTGTCTGTCTGTCTGTCTGTCTGTCTGTCTGTCTGTCTGTATGTTCCTTATAGAAACAAAAACTACTCGACGGATTTTAACGAAACTTGGTACAGTTATTCTTCATACTCCTGGGCAGGTTATAGTATACTTAAGAATTCCCATGGGAACGGGAATTAGCGGGAAAATCCTTTTGTATGCAAAATCTAAACCACTTAAGTTAGACGCTTGAAATTTGGCATACAGGTACCTTAGTACACTTAAAGCTTAGTTACAACAGGATATTGCAAAAATACCCACGGGAACGGGAGTTAGCGGGAAAAAACATTTGCATGAAAAAATCTAAACCGCGTAAGATAGACGCTTGAAATTTGGCATGCGGGTACCTTAGTAAACTTAAAGCTTAGTTACAACATGATATTGCAAAATTCCCACGGGAACGGGTGTTAGCGGGAAAAAACATTTGTATGAAAAAATTTAAACCGCGTAAGATAGCCGCTTGAAATTTGGCATGCGGGTACCTTAGTAAACTTAAAGCTTAGGTACAACATGATATTGCAAAATTCCCACGGGAACGGGCGTTAGCGGGAAAAAACATTTGTATGAAAAATTCTAAACCGCGTAAGATAGACGCTTGAAATTTGGCATGCGGGTACCTTAGTAAACTTAAAGCTTAGTTACAACAGGATATTGCAAATTTCCCACGGGACCGGGAGTTAGCGGAAAAAAACATTTGTATGAAAAAATCTACTAAACCGAGTAAGATAGATGAAGGGGGTAAAACGGGATCCACGCGTACGAAGTCGCGGGCGGCCGCTAGTACTGAATAAACTGTTTGAATTTGAAATTGGATTTTTAATTTGGAACTTATTAAATTACAGTATTATAGTCCTAAATATTTCCATGGTATAATACGATATGATAGGAATATAGCATAAAGTATTTATGCTAGATTTTGCTTACTATTATTCTTCTTTTTGTGGTAACTTTATTAATTAAAGAATCTGCTTTAATACATTAATATTTCCTAATTTACAAATAACTAATACCTTAAAAATCTAACACGCGCGCCCGTCAGGACGCTGGCGTGCGTTGTAGTACCTAATTCTATGATCGAAGTATTATTTAAAAAAATGGACATAAAGAGAAAGAAATATTATTGTGCGGCGTTTGGGTGTTTAAATTCGAAAAGAAATCTACCGGATTTATCTTTTTTTTTCCCTTCCCAAAGATGCTGAAAGGTATGTTGACCATGTAGGTAATCAATAATTCTTAGGATAGTATAGGAACCTAACCTACCATGACTATTGCTCAGAATGCGTTCGTTCGTTTCAGCCAAAATAAATGACGTCCACTGCTGGACAAAGGCCTCTCCCAAGGTTTTCCATAATGAATGCGTACTTACCTACATACGTACCTCATTACAAATAAGTAGATTAATTATTTTTTTACTAGACACTACTAGACAGCAACCCTAACAGCGTAAGAAGAGTTCAGAGGCACGCGATAGAAAGAGACAAAACTTGTAGGTGAATAAAATTGTAGGTACGTAGTGCCACAGAATAAGTAATAGTACAGGTACAGAAGGATTACTCCGCAAGACGATTTAAATAAATGCGAGTCTTGCTACGACGCGATACAGTGGAATTCAGCTCGCACAGCACTACGTACCTACAATTTTATTCACCTACAAGTTTTGTCTCTTTCTATCGCGTGCCTCTGAACTCTTCTTACGCTGTTAGGGTTGCTGTCTAGTAGTGTCTAGTAAAAAAATAATTAATCTACTTATTTGTAATGAGGTACGTATGTAGGTTAGTACGCATTCATTATGGAAAACCTTGGGAGAGGCCTTTGTCCAGCAGTGGACGTCATTTATTTTGGCTGAAACGAACGAACGCATTCTGAGCAATAGTCATGGTAGGTTAGGTTCCTATACTATCCTAAGAATTATTGATTACCTACATGGTCAACATACCTTTCAGCATCTTTGGGAAGCGAAAAAAAAGATAAATCCGATAGATTTCTTTTCGAATTTAAACACCCGAACGCCGCACAATAATATTTCTTTCTCTTTATGTCCATTTTTAAATAATACTTCGATCATAGAATTAGGTACTACAACGCACGCCAGCGTCCTGACGGGCGGGCGCGTGACACTCGACTGATATAATACCCGCCGGCGGGGCGCTTCGCTGTAGGTAATTATCGGATGTACCGCGCGGAGTGAGCCAGGCCTGGTAGTGCTGTGCGAGCTGAATCCCACTGTATCGCGTCGTAGCAAGACTCGCATTTATTTAAATCGTCTTGCGGAGTAATCCTTCTGTACCTGTACTATTACTTATTCTGTGATAATGCCTATAGGCTTTCAACTAGCTCTTATAGTAATTACATAGTTGACAGTTACTAATTACTTCCTGTTATTTTATTTTTTTGTAAAATCTTATAATCGCAAGTAACACATCATTTTTTTATTTAAAATTACAAAATAGAAAATTATAATTTACTTCTATTTATCGATAATAGGAAACCGCATTAGAACACGAGCACGGCACTATGTTACGACCGGCACATGCGGCCGTACTGTGTATTTTCACACGACAGTGGATATCGGAAGAAATTAAATACATTGCGCAGTAGTTGAGCATGATATAAAGTGGTTGCTAACTAAATCGTCAATGTACAAGTGTGTTAGAATTTTTATCACCACTGATTTCGATATCGCAGTAACTATTACGGCACTGAATTCGTTCGTAAAAATGTTTAGTTTTTAGGGTTCCGTACCTCAAAAGGAAAAAACGGGGAACCCTTATAGGATCACTTTGTTGTCCGTCTGTCTGTCTGTCAAGACCCTTTATCTCAAGAACGCGTGGACGTATCAAGCTGAAATTCACATGAAATACTCAGGTCTATTGTCCCTTTAAGCTGTGAAAATATCAAACTTCTAAGCCAAGCCAATCAAAAGATACAACCGATTATGTCGATATTTTCAACAAATTTTCGACACTCGCAAAGGAATCAAAACCTACAGGATACTTCCCGTAAACTCAGAATCTTGAAATTTGGCATGAAGCATTGTCATATAATGCAAATATAGGAAAAATTGCGAAAATCACATTTTTTTAGGTATACAGGGTGTTAGGTAAATGGGTATATGAGCCGACACTAGTCCATGTTAACATGGGCATATAAATGGTATGGTGAAGTCAGAAATTTGATATTACCATTTTATTTTTTTTAATTTTCATACAAAATATTTTTTATAAAATCCGATTTGTATGAAAATTAAAATGATAATATCAAATTTCTGACTTTGCCATTTATATGCCCATGTTAACATGGGCTAGTGTCGGCTCATATACCCATTTACCTAACACCCTGTATAATATAATAAAAATATTTTAATAAAATGAAACTTACTACCTTATTTCTCACGAACGAATAAAGGTATCAAATTGAAATTTATACCAAATACCTAGGTCTATTGTCCCTTTAAGCAGTGAAAAAATCAAACTTCTAGGTTAACGCGATCAAAAGATACAGCAGTTTATACCGACACCTTAGACGAATTTCCGTCACACGCTAGGGAATCAAAACCTACAAGGTACTTCCCGTGAACTCAGAATCTTGAAATTCGGCACGAAGCAACGTTATATAGTACAGATAAAGGAAAAATTGCGAAAATGATAAATTTGAAGGTACATAAAAATATTAAAATATTATTTTTGCTTACATGACATAAAATATTTTTTTAATAATTATAAACTTATTGTTGTGGGAGACTTCAATATCGATTTTAGAATGAATCCCCAGAATTTATTTTCCACATATTTTTCATCCATAAACATGTTTCCGTTAATAAACACTAGCACTACACGAAGTAATACAATTATAGATAACGTTTTTTCGAACTTTAATGTTTAATGTTCAATGTGATAAAATTCACACCTTTTTCAGTCACCATTTACAGATTTGGTTCAAATTTAAGACATAATTAGTTATTTTCAATCAGTTATTCTGAATGAAATCTAATTGCCTCTAAACTGTGAAAAATTCTAAATCAACGCAAAAATTCAAAACGCTCTAAAACGAAGACTATAAAATGTTGTAAATAAATAACTTAAATAAAAGAACTTTTACAAGGTACTACTGGCCTACTATTTTAGTTATATTATAAAATAAAAATTATCAACTATGTTGACTCTCACAAAATTACCATAACTATGATTGTTCTAAACTGAACGGTTTGCGCGAGAGTCACTTCCAAAGTATTAAAATGTGTCCCCTCTCTGTAAGTTCCAAAATAAGATAATATTAAAACTAAAAAAAAATATATGATGTGCATTACGCATTACCATGCAATTGGTTTGAACGATATCTAGTAAGTAATTTGATTTAATACGTCATAAATTGTAAACCGCTACGTTTGTACGGCGGAACCCTCGGTGTGCGAGTCCGACTCGCACTTGGCCGGTTTTTTTTATTTAAAAGCAAAATACCAATGGATTTGCAATACTTACATGTAGTAAATGACTCCATTGTTCCTGTAGTTCTTCAGTTTCAGTTTCACTTGTTTTATTGCACGTAACGACGCATTATCCAAAATATCGGAGAACATTTCATCCTGATCAACAAACTATATACACTCGGTATACGAGGGAATCTGTTAAGATGGGTTGAGTCCTATCTAAATAACCGTTCTCAAGCAGTGGTCGTGGGGGGATACAAATCAGACTTCATAAATATTCCATCCGGGGTTCCTCAGGGATCTCACCTTGGTCCTCTCTTTTATTGTGCTTATATATACGACATCCACAGATGTTTTAAATACTCTAAACATTTGTTATATGCTGACGATAAGAAAATATATGTATATGAAAATTAATTCTACTCTAGACTGTGAACTTATTCAACATGATCTTAACTCTCTTTATACGTATTACAAGATGAATAATATTAAGGTAAACATAAAAAAATTACAATGTTTAAGCTTTAGTCGTAAAAACACAATAATTAATTACCCGTATAATTTTAACAACACGATCATTGAGAGGACCAAGATAGTGAGAGACCTGGGAGTCTGGTTGGACTCTAAAATGCTCTTGTCCAAACATATTGACTACATCACAAAGCAGGCTTACCGCAACTTACGCTTTCTAATGAGATCTTGCAAGCGATTTAGAAACATCCATAGTTTGAAAGTGGTTTACTACGCTTACTGTCGAAGTATCCTTGAATACGCAAGTGCCATATGGTCTCCTCAATACAATAAATACATAGACAGAATTGAGAGAATCCAAAAACTTTTTGTAAAGCACCTTAACTACAAGACCCACAGGCATAGCGTATCTTACGAGGACGACTGTCGTCACTACTCACTCATGCCTCTTAAATCTCGGCGTGAGTTACTACACATGTCTTTACTACATGATATTGTAAATAGTAATATTAATAACCCCATTTTACTTGAACAAATTCAGTTCCGTACCCCCAAGTATCGCACGGCCAAGACTCCTTTGTTCAATGTGCCTTTGCACCGCACTAACTATGCCAAGAACTGTGTTATGTCTCGTTTGCTTAGTACCTATAACCATAATCATAGTGAAATAGATTTATTTAATCTCTCAAAGGGCTCATTAAAACAGCAAATAGTTCAGGCATACATGGATATGGATGAAACCTAATCATTACCATTGTATGAGTTGGATATGACATAATTATGACACAATTGAACAGATTTTTTTTTCTTTTATCCTTTTATTCTGAAATCCAAACATCACACCTTCGTCTTTGTATTTCCTGTTGTCTAAGAGCTTTCTATCCTCGCCATGCGCCAGCCAGCACATCTTGTTTTATTTTTGCTTTTTTTTATTTGCATTATTGTTTATTTTTGTAACCTAAAATAACAAATTACATTATTTATTCTGTTGTTCCTACACACTTAAATTAGCTGTGAGGTGAGACTCTGTAATTGGCTAGAGTTATACAGTGTGTCCGGGCTTGTAGTGATCAAACTTTAATGGCGTAATCTATGGACAATTTTATCGATGAAAATACTTCAAATTTGGGGCTTGACCCATTTGTCGCAAAATTACGAAGATTTAAGTTTTTAATTTTTAGTTTTCACCTCTTCCTTCAAAAACAAGTGAAAACGTGGGTAACTTAACATTAATAAGCGAATATTTAATATCATGCGATAGTCAATAAAATTATCTATTAGTAAAAGTAGAAAACGGACACAAGTTTTATACATTTTGTGGAAGTAAGAATGGATTGAATTAGAAAAAGACATGATTTTTTTCACTTCTTTTTCAGTTATTTTCCAACACAAGAAAAACCAGGTCGTTAAAGTATGTTTTATTTGCATTGTATTATTAGTATTTGAGCTATTCTACAAAACGAATGTAAATTTATTAGTCTACGTCTATTAGTTTTGACGTAATTGTTGAACAAAGATGCCCCTTCCCAGCCGGTTTCATAGCGCTACTAACATGCGAAAATGCACTGCCTGTATAAAAAATATTATCTAGGTACCTACTGTAAAGTTTATCAAGTGTAAGTAAAAATCCGTTTAGTAGTTTTTACGTGAAAGAGTATCAAACATCCATACTCACAAAGTTCCGCATTTACTTACAACATTAGTAGGTAGGATGCTAAAACTGAATAATTTTAAATCTATACTTAATATTATAAAGCTGAAGAGTTTGTTTGTTTACTTGAACGCGCTAATCTCAGGAACTATCGGTACGATTTGAAAAATTCTTTCAGTGTTAGATAGCCCATTTATTGAGAAAGGCTATAGGCTATATACTATCACGCTACGAGTAATAGGTGCAGAGCAAAAATGAAAAATGTTGCGAAAACGGGTTTTCATGCATACGAAGTCGCGGGCACAGCTAGTTAAATAATATTCAACAAATTACTGAAATTACTTGCTCAGTGACAGTGATTCAACTAGCAGCCGCCCGCGATTTCGTCATATTATTTTCAATCCTTTAATAAATAAATTCCGTTCTTAGTGGATATCTACACCCTATAAGGAAATCTACCTGCCAAATTTCAAGTTTGTAAGTGTTAGTTAATACCGGCCGGCACCAATACCTATCAAAATTGTAATTAGCTATTACCTTGACAAACTGAGACAAACGTTTAGGTATTCAGTTTGGCAATTTGGCATTCAGTCAAATACTTCAGTTTTTCATAAATAATGCTATAAAAATTTATGGCTTTTAAATAATTTTTGCCAGGGGGGACAACAGTCCTCAAATCATTGATTAAAAATCTAGTCCTGTTGTCTCCCCTAGCCAGGGGGGACAACAGGATTTCGAAATCCTGTTGGCTCCCCTAGGGGGGCCAAGCAGGGGGGACAACAGGACTGCACCCAAATTTTAAGTATTTTCATCGATAAAATTGTCCATAGATTACGCCATTAAAGTTTGATCACTACAAGCCCGGACACACTGTATAATGTACTACTCTGTAACATGTAAATTGTCGACCAAGCTGTTGAGTTTCCAAATAAATAAATAAAAAAAAAATAAAAAATAAAATAAATAGTAGGTACGACTGAATCGCGACTAACCTAGCTACGAGGATGTAACGTTTGTGCGAAAAATCCTGTAGCGAAAAACCCTATAGCGATTGCTCATTACTTCGATAAATTTATTCCTTCTATAGTACCTAATGTCGGTTTGAAATGCCTATTAAATGGACTATTTACCACGAACGAAATACCATAATTTGTAATATAAACACTAATAAAATATCATAACTACATTTATCGTCATGTTTTTATTTTTTATTAATTACGAAGACAGGCAATAATACGGAAATTATAAGTCAAGCCGCAAATATATTTTTTTACCACGGCATCTAACCTCTGATTTTATCGTCATTATTATTTACGCCTACCACCAAACTGTGATTTTATTTATTTATTTAAATTATAGCAAACCGGTTACTACGTGCCTATCGCGCCGGCATCACGCTACGCTACCCGATATGGGCATAGCTCGAATCCCGCGCGAGCTACACCCCGCGCGCCGCGCCCCGCTAACGGTTACAGCGCTCTAGAATTTTCGATCGGCGTCCCGCCCATAGCCGCGACGCATCGATCGCCAGTACGCGTTCGCGCTCCGCACGTTACACGCGCGCGCGCTGCTCATATCTGGCGCCCAACGTAAAATATGTATAAGTGACCTACAGTGACAGTGTAAAAGTTATTCGTTCTCCGCAATGCATACAAGAAGCCGAAACGCGTGTGACAGAGAGAATGCGGCGCCGAATCCCGCATTTCCCAGCCCTCTGTCGCCCACGCCGCCGACGCAGGATCGCGATGAACACGAAGTTCCAACAAGCCGCGATACGACCTACGTTCCCGCTTCTCACTTTTCTACTGAAAACGTAGCCAGCATAATAGAATCATTGCAAAGATCGCAGACGGAAGCATTCAAAGACCTCCTGTTATCTGTGACACGAATTAACACGTCGACACCGGCCCCAGGGGAAGGCACCCTGGCCCGCTGTAAGTCACAATTTTCCGGCCACCCGAACGAATCGGTAGAAGCGTTTATAGACGCCGTCGAGGCGTACAGCGACTGTGCTCAAGTGTCCAGCACTAACATCGTTCGCGGCCTCGCATTTCTCTTCAGTGGTGATGCTGCTACGTGGTGGCTTGGCATCAAGAACACCATCACATCGTGGGACGAGGCCAAAGAGAACCTGATAAGTGCCTTCGGTGACCGCCGCCCGCCACACCGCATTTACCTACAGCTATTCGCGAGCCCGCAGATGCACAATGAAAACACGGACACGTTCATAGCGCGTAGCCGTGCCCTTCTATCGAAAATATCGGATAGAGACGTCTCGGAGAAGGCCAGGCTAGACATGGTGTACGGCCTCCTACACACTAAAATCCGGCAGAGACTACGCCGTGAAGAATTTGCCACTTTTCAAGACCTACTACGTCATGCGCGCAATATAGAAGACAGCCAGGGCGAGGCAGACACGTCGAGAGGTACTCCGACGCCGCGCACGGCACCCCGCGCGAGCACAACATACGCCGGTCCCCGAGCGCCCACTTATACGGCGCCGGAATCCGCCATACGTGCCCCGCAACCGCCGCCTGCCGCCGCCGCCAGCCGCTATCCGGCCCCAGCAGCCGCCGCCACCCGGGCGCCGCCGGCCATCACGTACGCCGCCGCCCACCAGCCGCCGCCGCCCCCGCCGCCGTCGTCCCCGCCGCCGCAACCATCACCTGACGCCGCCGCCGCCCCCGCCGCGAGAAAGTCGCGTCCCACATGCACGTACTGCAAAAGGTTTGGACACACCCGCGATCAATGCCGTAAGTTGCAGAGCCAAGGTCAGTCCCAATTCCCTACTAACTATTCAGTGCGTGATAACGGTGATAACTCGTTGCGTGACAAAAGTGAGCCATTCTTTAGTGTCGAATCCCGGTCGTTTTCGCGTAAAGTGCGTAATCAGTGTTCGAAACCAATTCGTAACTTAAACTCTAAAGACTCTAACCATAAAACTACAAAGAAAACGACTCGTCCATCAAATAATAGTAACTCTAAAATACCTACTAATTGTAGTGATCAAAGTTCCTACTCGTGTCCCGCTTCCGATGTGCAAAATCATTCTATTTCACAGAGTTCAAAAATGCGATTAAATACATTATTTGATGAACGAAGTCGCAATAACATTCAGTGTAATAGCGATAGTTACAATGCTCAATCTTTAAAAAGTTCGATTACCCCAGAAAAATGTAATTTTTCTCACTCTTGTAAAGATAAACAAGATGCTAAGAGTAACAATAGTATGCCACAATGTAAAACGAATCAACATGTTCAATCCTTACCAATGTCTCGTAAGTGTAATTCCGAAAAACTTAATTTTTCGCTGCCATGTGATTGTCGTAATAATTTGTTACAATGTAATAGTAATCAGCATACTCAGTCCTTACAAACTTGTAAGTGCAATTTTGATAAAACCAAATTTAATTCTTATCAATCCTGTGACAATCGAGTTAACGTGTCACAGTGCAATAATGTTCAGTACACTCAATCCTTACAAGCTTGTAAGTGCCATTTTCATAAGACTAACTGTAATGTTTCTCAATCCTGTGTTAATACAAATAGTGTGTCACAGTGCAATAATGAGCAGTATAGTCCATCCTTACAAGTTATTGTAAGTGCAATTATGTAAAATTTAATTCCACTGATTCTTGTGATCATAATAATGTTGTGTCACAATGCAACAATAGTCAGTGTCGCCAATCCTTAGACAGTCCTTGTAAGTGCCATTTTCATAAGACTAACTGTAATGTTTCTCAATCCTGTGTTAATACAAATAGTGTGTCACAGTGCAATAATGAGCAGTATAGTCCATCCTTACAAGTTGATTGTAAGTGCAATTATGTAAAATTTAATTCCACTGATTCTTGTGAATATAATAATTCTGTGTCACAATGCAACAACAGTCAGTGTCGCCAATCCTTACACAGTCCTTGTAAGTGCAATTTCGATAGTTATAATTTTACTTATTCTTGTGATAATTCTAGTAATAATAAGTCACAATGCAAAAATGTTCAGAATAGTCAATCCTTACGTAACTGTAAGTGCAACTTTGATAAATGTGTAATTAATTCTACATCTTGTGAAAATCTTAGTTCAGTGCCACAATGTAGTGATGTTCAGAATACCCAGTGTTCACAAAAATGTCAAAACTGTAACTTGATCAAATGCTATTGTTTTGAATATGGAAATGTAAATAATGGAGCGCGTGCGTGTGATGACGATTCTGGGGATAGCCCCGTAGGCCGCGATTTACGCCCTATTTTTCATATTGACATCTTAGGTCACAAGGGTACCGCTCTCATCGATACGGCCGCTAGACACTGTATTGCGGGTCACACGCTGTATGCTCTCCTTCTACGCCTGGGTCATCAGCTGCATTCTTCCTGGCGGGAAATCAAACTCGCCGACGGTATAGTCCGACGTATGATAGTACTTACTACCACATTACCTGTGCGCTTAGAGCAGACCGTCATTAGAATCCCATTTTTAATTTTTCCAGACGCTACAAATAACGAGACGTTACTGGGAATAGATTTTATTACAGCTGCTAAGGTAGTTATAGATTTTCACAACGACCTGTGGTATTTTAGCAATAACGATCAAATAAAATATAACCTGTCGTTTGAACCTACCTCTCGTACCGTGTCCTGTGCTTCTACAGAGGTTCTTAGGGATGATGAAGGCCGTCATCTCAATCCAGCTGAGCGACAAGCGCTCGCTGATGTCCTCACCAGGCACGCGCATATTTTCAGAGCAGGGGGAGGCCCAACACCGTATGCAGAGCATCGCATCGAGACTGGTGAGCACCCGCCAATAGCTGTGCCTCCTTACCGCCTGAATCCCTCAAAGAAGGAGCAAATGAAGGTAGAGATTGATAAAATGTTACAGGATGACATCATCGAAGATTGTGAATCGGCTTGGTGTTCCCCGGCGCTGATGGTGCCGAAGTCCAATGGTGGTATCCGTTTTTGCGTAGACTACAGACGCTTAAACGCAGTCACCAAGTCCGATACTTACCCGATGCCGCGCATCGATGAGCTGTTGCAGAGTACTAAACGCGACTGCTTCATGAGTACCCTGGACCTGAAGTCTTCGTACTGGCAGGTGAAAGTACGCGAAGCCGACAGGGACAAAACCGCGTTTACTTGCCCTCTAGGTACTTACCGCTTTAAGAGAATGCCGTTCGGCCTGAAAAACGCACCAGCGACATTCCAGCGCCTCATAGATCGTCTCCGTTCCTGCTCAGCTTTACAAAACGTAACTATACTTGCGTACTTAGATGACCTACTGGTGATTTCTGATGGAGGAATCCAGAAACATCTGCAAGACCTCGAGGCAGTTTTCAAACGCCTGGCCGAGTTCCACCTCCACGTCAACAGGGAGAAGTGTGCGTTCGCTAGAGAAAGCGTCAAATACCTCGGCCACGTTGTTACCCAGCAGGGTATTTCCACCGACCCAGAGAAGGTGAGTGCTGTCCTCGAGATGAAGGAACCAGGTAACCTTAAACACCTGAGAATCTTTCTGCAGACCTGTTCATGGTTCAGGAAATTCATACCGAACTTCTCTAAAGTTGCCGAACCATTAACACGCCTAACCAGGAAAAACCAAGTATGGACTTGGGGTGCTGACCAATCCCGATCTTTCAACGAGCTGAAGCGCCTACTTACCTCGGCTCCTGTGCTGGTGCAAGCTGATTTCACCCAGCCCTTCATCCTGCGCACCGATGCAAGCAATTATGCCCTCGGCGCAGTGCTACTACAAGGTGAAGGTCACCAGGAGAGGCCGATAGAATACGCCAGCCGACTTCTCAACGCAGCTGAGCGCAACTACTCCACCACGGAGCGAGAAGCGCTCGCTGTAGTGTGGGCTGTAGAGCGTTTTCGACCTTACCTGGACGGCCAACCAGTCATCATTGGCAGCGACCATCAACCCCTGCGATGGCTGCTATCCCTGAAATCGCCAGCAGGAAGGTTAGTCCGTTGGGCCTTAAAACTCCAGTCTTTCGACATCCAGTTCCAATATACCCCAGGGAAGGCGAACGTCGTGGCAGACACGCTTAGCAGACCTATGTGTTCATCCGAGACAAGCCAAGATTGCGGTATTTGCTCGATCATCTGCGATCTGCCCACGAAGTCACCAAGCCAACTGCGCCAAGAACAACTCGCAGACCCTGAAGTGGAAAAGATTGTCAGAGACCTGGAGGACACCAACGATCTCAATGCCAAAAGATGGTCAGAGAGGGGTTACCTCATGGACCAAGGAGTCCTGTTCCGCTACAATCCGGACTCTGATAGCGAAACCCCTCAGTTAGTAATTCCAGCCGGCCAAGTTGCAGAGATACTAAAGGAGCTACACGACTCCCCAACAGCCGGTCATCCAGGCATTGACAGGACGTACCAGAAGGTTGCCCAACTTTATTATTTCACAGGGACTACGTGAAAGCCTGCATCCACTGCCAACGATACAAGGCATCTAACACCAAACCCCAGGGTTTACTTCAGACACCGGTTATGAACCAACGTAACGAGGTATTAGCCATTGACCTATTCGGCCCGTTACCGGAAGGAGACCAGGGGGAGCGATGGATTTTACTTGTGGAAGATACAGCAACCAGATGGACGGAACTGTACGCTCTCAAGGAAGCGACAGCAGAAGCCTGTGCACACACTCTTATTGAGGAGTATTTTATGCGGTACGGTTTACCTCGCAGGATTATTTCGGACAACGGTGTCCAATTCGTGTCCGCAGTGATGCGTGAGTGCATGTTAGTCCTGGATATCAAACAAAACTTCGTGCCATTGTACTATCGGGGACTCTTCCGCCTGACCACTTTGTAGAAATTTTAGCGTAAGCGCATCGCTCCGGTCACGTGCTCACCCCGTCTCTAATTGGTTACGCATTTTACTATATTTTTACTACGACCAATAAGAGACAATCAGGGCTTAGGTTGCAATACGAAATACCATTTTGCACTTTATTGTCATACGGTTAAGGTTTAAAACGAAATGTTTCTTTTTCTTCAATCTTTCTTAGTTTTAGGCTGAGTTGCACCACCTAACTTTGACCGTAACTATAAACGGTAACCGGTGCTTTTTGTATGGAGTTTGACAGATTTTTGACGTTTGTCAAAGTTAAAGTAAGATGGTGCAACTCAGCCTTAGAATTTTAATAATAGAATTCGGTTACAAACAAATAGATATGTATTTTTTTAATATTGTGTTTTTATACGAGGTCTGTCTGCTTTTTGCTTTGGCGAACTGTCGACATATTTACGATAACCAATTACCTGGATCATTGCTACCTAGTGCAATATTTGTATTAAATTGTAATAACGTAGATAAGTGTTTCTTTAAAACGGAAAACAAAAGTTGCTAATGTATTAAAAATAAATAGAAACCTATTAAGGTTTTATTTACATTCAAGGATTTAAGAAAGTTATTATGTAGCCAGATCTTACAATAATTGTTTTTAAGGCACAAATATTTTTTAACTCTTTACTAATTATTTCAATAACATATTGTAATAAGTAAAATTCGAAAGTAACTGTATGATTTTGTATTTCTCGCCTTAACTAGCTAAACTAATATCATGAGATTTACACTCTTAATATCAAAAATAATTATAGAAAAGGCTACTTTTTTCTTGGGAAATTGCACAGTTACCTCGGAATGTGCGATAGCAATTTTGTGACCCGAGCGGGCAATCGCTAGTTCAAATTTTACACGAAGCCTCATATTATAATATTTTGTAGCGATTCTTTATTGGGTTTCAAATTGACTAAAATGCGACGTTGCCAAACGAGCGCTACGAATGCGGGTAATAAGCAATACTCAATCCTAAACGCTTTACATAGAGCTTGGTTTGCTAGGGCAAACATCTACAGTGGTGCGCCGACGCTGCTTAGACCCGAAACATGAATGAACGGGGGCGGAGCATAATCGAGCGTGTGTGTGCAAACAATTTAGGCCCTTAAGGTGTCAAGGCGTCCGAGTCCCCGATAGTACCATCCAGAAGCAAATCCTGCCGAGCGCAAAAACCGTGACCTGAAAGCAATGCTAGCACATCTCGTGGAAGAGGACCACACATCATGGCCAGTAAAGCTACCGGTGATCCGCTTTGCCTTGAATAGTGCAAAGTGCCGCACTACAGGTACGTCACCAGCTTTTCTAACTTTCGGCAGAGAAATGCGGTCCCCCACAGAGGTCGTACACGACCTTCGTGCTATCTCAAACAAAGACAATTTCGTCCCACAAATTACCCCTTATCTCAGGACATTCCTGAAGTCACTGTCAGCTGTGCGAGAACGGGTGGAGATCCAACAGGATAAGGCTAAGCAGTACGCTGATTCTACGCGTCGTCCCTCAGATGCATTCCAGGTTGGTGACTTAGTTCTTTTAAAATCTCACCTCCTGAGCAAAGGCTCCAAAGACCTGACGGCCAAGTTCTTCCCGCGCCGTGATGGACCTTATCGCATAGCAGAGAAGATTAGCCCTACTACTTACAACATCTCCAGTACCGACCAGCCTGACATTGTTATAGGGAGATATCATACACAAGATCTTACCCGTTACCAAGGTAGCGAAGCCGTCCCTCCGAAGCCCGTTATTCCTAAAAGAAAACGCGGAAGACCACGTAAGGTTTAGGGGGGGATGATGGTTAATGCTAGACCACGGACGAGGGCGTTTCCCTGGTCTAGAGGGGGAGCATATAGCAAACCGGTTACTACGTGCCTATCGCGCCGGCATCACGCTACGCTACCCGATATGGGCATAGCTCGAATCCCGCGCGAGCTACACCCCGCGCGCCGCGCCCCGCTAACGGTTACAGCGCTCTAGAATTTTCGATCGGCGTCCCGCCCATAGCCGCGGCCCGCGACGCATCGATCGCCAGTACGCGTTCGCGCTCCGCACGTTACACGCGCGCGCGCTGCTCATAAAATATTTTTAAACAAAAAAAAAATTTTTTTTATTTACTATCGTAATTTTTATAGCTGTGCGTATGTCGCACTGAAAATTGCGTTTATTACGCTAGTTCAGGGAATTTGATTTGAAAGTGGACTGTACAGGTTTTTTAAAATAGAAAATTGATGAAAGGTAGATCAGTCCTCGCAACACAGAGACTAGAAAATGAGAAAGTGTATGTTATTTAAATTAATTTGCATAGGGCAAAGGGCAAACTTTATTAACGGGTCTTTTAAAGATGCCATTTTGAGTTCTTACAGTAATGATACGTACAACATTATCAGGTCCAGGATGAATTTCTTCAATCCTGCCTCGCGGCCACTGTAAGGGTCGAGTTAGATTAGATTTAAGCAATACTAAATGTCCGTTTTCACCATCAATCCCTAATTTTTGAGTGACCCCTATGTAAACAAAATTTCTGTTATTTGTTACCATAGGGGTCACTTAAAAATTAGGGATTGATGGTGAAAACAGGCTTAAATCTCCCACTTTTAGATTAGGTGCAGAAGAAAACCACTTTTCCCTCTGCTGAAGAGTATGAACGTAGTCGTTCGACCAACGCCTCCAAAAGGTTTGTAAGATCTTTTGGATTGATTGCCAACGAGATAATCTGTTCAGAAGAACGTCCTCAACTTCATATTCCGGGACGGCAAGTAAATTTTGACCCACCAAAAAATTACCAGCGGTCAGAATATCAAACTCATTGGGATTATTTGAGATTGCACACTGTCTACTCACGGACATTGCCCGCGGGCGGCCGGCGTGACTGGAGGGAGCGGCGAGCGTTCGGGGAACGAACGAGCAATGTTCGGTTCGCGAGCGAACATCGAAGAAGACGATTCTGACGCACTCTCTTCAACGACTTTGCACTAAACGGCACAGAATAAGTAATAGTACAGGTACAGAAGGATTACTCCGCAAGACGATTTAAATAAATGCAAGTCTTGCTACGACGCGATACAGTGGAATTCAGCTCGCACAGCACTACGTACCTACAATTTTATTCACCTACAAGTTTTGTCTCTTTCTATCGCGTGCCTCTGAACTCTTCTTACGCTGTTAGGGTTGTATAGTGAAAAAATAATTATAATTAATCTACTTATTTGTAATGAGGTACGTATGTAGGTAAGTAAGTATTACTGTTATTTTACCTTTGTAAAAATAACATTTCAAATATACCTAATTAGGATTAAAAAAACTTGTTTTATTACAATGTCTTCATTCATACCTATTTTAACATAAGACAGATAAATTAAACATACTATTACAGAAAAAAGAAGAATCCTATACTATCCTAAGAATTTTATTATTGATTACCTACATGGCCAACATACCTTTCAGCATCTTTGGGAAGCGAAAAAAAAGATAAATCCGGTAGATTTCTTTTCGAATTTAAACACCCGAACGCCGCACAATATTTCTTTCTCTTTATGTCCATTTTTAAATAATACTTCGATCATAGAATTAGGTACTACAACTCACGCCAGCATCCTGACGGGCGCGCGCGTGACACTCGACTGATATAATACCCGCCGGCGCGTCTTTCCGTTCTATACATAGCCAGAACGCAAGGGTGTGAAACTAATCGAGTATAGTTTGGAGATGACTTTTTTTATTAAGCTCCTCCAAACTATACACGACCAGTACGCATATTCTGCGTACTGCTCGCGTATACTTTGTAGTGACTTAGGGCAAATATCTTACTCCAAAATATACATCGCCAGTACGCATACGGACTAATCACGTATGTATTGTAATAAGTGCGTGATTACAATTTATACGCGAGTAGTTGCATGCTAGTCATTTTGTCTTATTAACCTCTCTTTCTATTACATATTAATTAATATCTGCGTGTCTACTTTAAACATTGAATCATCTTTCGACACGTATTCTGCCATAGAAAAGATATTTGTTTTGGGGCTGATATTTAATTTTCACCAATTCTCGAATAACTCTTAAATTAAGAATTATGTAGGTATGGAAATATGTCAAAATGATTTTGTTCTTGAGATAAAAGTTAATAAATAAAATAAATAATAAATAAATATCCTTAGACATTTTACACTGCGCTTCTAGTCCCAAACTAAGCAAAGCTTGTACATAATACTAAGTATTAAACATACATACTTAAATACTTTTTTTTTGTAAATACATACTATACATAGAAAACACCCAGTCCAATACAAACAAATATGTTCATGCACACAAATGTTTGTACTGTGCGGGAATCGAACCCGCTACCTCCGGAATAGTAGTCCGTTTCGAACCACTACACCAAACGGCCGATAATACAAACCTAGCATTTAAAGTGTCGCATAATGTACTCTCTCATTTTAAATGAATTTATAATTACACTAATAATTGTTATTTAATTTGAAATCTACCTAATCAATTTAATTTCAAAAACCACTTACAATAGTGCTAAAAATCTATATTTATTATAGATTCAGTAAAATAATAATATTTTATGTAATAATATCGAATAAATGCAATTTTAAATATAATTCCATGTTTTACTAAATCAATATCAACTAAACACACTCTAGTCAACTGTAAGTGGTGTAGTACAAACTAATCGAGTATAGTTTGGATATGACTTTTTTTACTAAGCTCTTCCAAACTATGCACGATCAGTACGCAAAATTCGTGTATAGTTTGGAGTCACAGATTTACAAACGGGCTCTACAAAATATACACGAGCAGTTTCCTATGGGTGCGTTCTGGCCATGTATAGAACGGAAAGACGCCCCGCCGGCGGGGCGCTTCGCTGTAGGTAATTATCGGATGTACCGCGCGGATTGAGCCAGGCCTGTAAACGGTCTCGATAATAATTATTATATTAATAATAAATACACTTTATTGCACACCAAATAACATAACAGAAAGAAAAGGAACACACAAGGTACAACTAGGCGGTCTTATCGCTATGAAGCGATAATATAGTAAATTTATACCGAATAGATAATTAATTTCATACAGTCCACTCTTTTCATTTATAATCTACACTCACTATCGAAGTAACATTTATTGGTCCATCTACCGGAAAACTGAATCCCGCTGAAGAAACGACTGCGGTTTCGAACTTTGACCCCGCGACACGTCAGCCGATTTATTGCGCCGTGTCACCATCGCTATCCGAAGAGTTGAAGATCAGAGTCACCTGTGGAATTTCTGGATAAGGATACGGGTGTTTTGTGAGTTCTTTTCAATTTATCCCTCATTTACATCTTTTCCTAAATTCCGTTACTTAACCCTAGAGTGCTCGCGCTATGAGCATTTTGCCGCCCACGGCGAAAAATTTGAGTTATTTTGTACACAAAGCGTTTGTCAAGGTCAAGCGTCTTAGTAGCTGCCTCCCTGTCCTTTGTCTCCTTGTTTTATAAATTACAAGAAATTCCGAGCGCGGATGATCGCAGGAGGAGACAATTGTTGACGGCGTGTCACGTTTGGCGGCAAATTGCTCATAGCGCGACTACTTCTTTCTCTTTATGTCCATTTTTAAATAATACTTCGATCATAGAATTATAATCATACTACAACGCACGCCAGCGTCCTGACGGGCGCGCGCGTGACACTCGACTGATATAATACCCGCCGGCGGGGCGCTTCGCTGTAGGTAATTATCGGATGTACCGCGCGGAGTGAGCCAGGCCTGGCACGGGCCAGTTTCGTAGATAATACTATACTTATAGCTACATCGGTACCGTTAGACTGCATCAGCTGAGCGCCTATTCATACGAATAATATTACGATCTTTATTTACGTCCGCACCAATTAGATTTTTCATAGGCCCTTAATTATTTTTCCTACCCACAATGGCTGAAAAAGTAATTAAACAGCGCGGCTCCGTAAAAGCTAAGCTTATTAGTTTCAGCAATTACATGACAGTTATAAAAAGTTGCAAACAACTCTCGGACCTACAGGTTCTCGAACTTGAAGGTCGATTTAATAAATTTGAAAGCTTACACGATGAATTTAATGATTTACAGACCGACATTGAGCTGCTATCAGACAATCCAGAGGAGGCCTATGCCGAGCGCTTCAAATTCGAAGACACCTTTTATCCGCTGGTTGTACAGGCGCGAAAGCTCCTGGAGGCCAGTCAGCAACATCAGAACAAGCTTTCTGCAGGTTCCGTATCAGGCTCTGAGGTATCAGGTGGGGCGAAAAGCAATTTTATACGTTTACCTAAAATAGACCTACCTCATTTTGATAGAAGTTATCAGGGTTGGCTGGAATTTAGAGACACCTTTCTCTCCTTAATCCATAACAACAATAGTATCGATAATATAAGCAAGTTCCATTACTTGCGTGCGTCCCTAGGGGGAGCAGCCGCCGAAATTATTAAAAATATTGATTTTAATAGCGATAATTATATTATAAGGTGTTATTTTTTTAACTGATAATACTTTGACAACACATCTAATAAAATCATACAAATACAACCCAAGTAGCATTTTACTCCATTTAAGAGTTCACATTTAGTTAATGTGTACTTAAAGCATTAGTACAGTTCACTCGTGATGTATCGACGGTCCCTACGTATAAAAACGTATCTGAAAACGGCCAATTTTACAGGAGAGCGGTTTGAAGGTTTAAACATGTGTAGCTCGCGTTCTATTTATCATACATTGATGAAATTTGGTATAATAGTTTTAGATGAGGTATATTTTATAAAACATGAAGAATTATCAAAAAATAATCACAATAAGTGTATTATTTGTCATTTACTCACTTATACAACGGAAAGTTTCTAACTACAAATGACGTAAGTGGTACTTACTAACTTTTACGTCGGAGTAATATATTTGTCTAAATTATTAACTGCCACATAAGCAATTGTACACGGGAACAAAGTTCAGCTACTACTGACCGTAACTCTCACTCTATGCCGATAGTCCTGCTCGACGAGGCATAACAGCGTCCCGCCTCGTTTCCCAGATAGTTGCATTTTGGAGGCACTCAATACCTTAAGATTCTTCCTTATCTAAGGGGTCTTTTGACTGAAGAATACTTGTAGAACCGGTAAATTTTCTTTGTCAATAGTGCCGGCCAGGTTTGACAGCATGGCATCGAGTCCGAAGATCCACATGGCTCTTTTTTGAGTTCGATCTTGTGGAACATTGAATACAACTGGGTACTAAATGGAACCCTTTTCAAGGGCATGGATATCTCAATATTTCATATTTTCTGTCATGCAGATAGTTTCATCATTACATGAATATCCTCATAAATAAATAAATAACTATCACAGCGAGGCGGCTTGCCTGGGCGAAACAGACGGCATTATGTTCGCCCTAGGCCAGGGACCACATATATTTAAAGGTATCCCTGACACCTTAACCTGACGCCCACACCACTGTCAAAACTAAGGCCCAGATCAAATAATTCTAAGAGTTATCGTGTTAATCACCAGTGGCGCCAAGTATTGAGTGCAAATACGGTGACCTTAACTGTATATAGCCAGTGGCAGCTCGCACTTTTTCCAATTCGTCGCCATGCATATGGAAGACAGCTTGCTTTTTCATGGCTGCTTCCCTAATTTGGAGGTCCGAAAACTCTATGTCGGAAGGCTATGGAGAAAGGCCGGAAGCTCTATACTGGCACCCTCAAAAGCATAATTCTGTACAGGACTCCCATCTAAGGCATCACCCTCGTAGGGAAAGGTAACGCTGCCCATCTTCTAAGACCTTAACAGGCCCAGAAAGTCTACAGGGCTACACCGTCGGCTTTAATGCAGCGTGAAGAACGAGGTGAAAACTCCGCATTAAGAGGACAGAGAAGCCGTTTGACGTGAGACTCGCTAGACTGTGCTGTAGTCTAGTAGTTGATAAACTACCTCGCCGTAGCTAAGTTGGGTCACTGAACTTTATTCGCACTCGTGCAGAAGTTTAAGGTTGCTCGAGCGATCGCACCATGACTGAGCACGGATCCTTCAAGCCCTAACTGTATTGTGGTGGCTAGGAGCATACGGCACACCATATTCTTGCGGGATAGCATAGTCAAAGCTATGTGGACGGTAACAAAACCTGGGTGGTAATGAATCACCTCTATCTGAGAAGACAAGGTGCCGAAAGAAGCTGCGGTACGATAGCGCGACTACGAAGCAAGTGTGGGTGCATTTGAATTCGCTTCAGGGAAGGTGACAGTATGATTGCGTCCTATCTTCCTTCCTTAGTAATGGCCAGCGTAACGGGGTCGTGAGGCTGCACGGGAGGCATTGCATAGGCCACCACCATCGTCTGCTGACGGTGAGTGTGTGTACGGGAAAGCTGTATACTTCCAGCTGCTCTCGTCCCAACTGTCGCCGTGTAGGCGGAAGGTCTTTGTCTGGAACCTCAAAGTTAGCACTTATAGCGAGTGACGGGGACATCAGGGTATTTTTAGTGGGTATACCTCATCCTTCTGACGGGTATGTATGCAATATCATGTAAGCATTATCATGTAATAGTAGCTTCTAACTACAGTTAATTGAAACTTTTGTTTGTAAGTGTTACCTACTTATATTTATTTCTGTATCTTGTAAAAAGTAGCATAGGAGAAGAACTTGGTTGCGTTAAGTCTAATAAATGACCCTAGATACTTCAGTCGTGTTGTATATCATATTTTATATTGTTTTGTCTTCATTTTTATCTCCACCAGATATTGCTAAAATTCAATTTCTCAGCGTAAAACACCGTTACTGGCACTTGCTTATAGACATAAAACAAACTTTTCCAAAGTAAAACATTTATAGTGGCAGTTACGGCTAGAAGATACTTTAATTTTCCGACGTAAAAATAGGTAAGTGCCACTTACTTATAATAGTAACTTTAATTTTCCCTAGTGAAACAACGCAACTACCAGGTTCCTACAGTTAATTGATTAATTTGCCGTTGGTATAATGTTGAGTGAAATAGATTAGGTTAGAAACCATAATAATACCTATTTTCTTCATAAATTACGTATCAATTCACTCGATCTGCGCGAATGAAAGTGGCAGTTGCGGGGCTGGGCGCGCGGGGATAAGCGTGAGGTCCAGCGTAAAATTTCGTAACTCCCACTAATGCAATTTTACTGCGGAAATCGTTCTAATTTTGTAGTTGCGGGATTTGTTTTTTGGCGTTTTAAGGTTCAATTTGAATAAAAAGTGTATGTTTTTTGAACTGAGCCGCAACTGTTGGGTCCTCTGAAGGTTTTGCAAACAAAAACAGCAAATCACGGAACTGGTAGATACTGAATTGTACGTAGGGACCGTCGGTATAAGCTGTATTATTGCAATTAATTACACCTATACCTGTCTAAGGGACTTATAGGAGTGTAGAGTTATACTTTTATACGATTGTTGGTGTTATAATACTCTTACAACTATCCTTTAGTCAGCCGTCTGACTAAGAGCATTATAGGAGGGTAGAGATACGGCAACCGCTGTTTAACGGCCTACTTGTACGATGTTATAGAGCTAGCATTTTAATAGAACACACGTGGTCATTTATAAAGCCAAAGGCTGTTATGTTTACTTGTTTTAGACTATTATACAGCTAGTAGCTGTAGTAGGACTTGTTTGTGATAATTAAAATAACCTTTTTTATTATCTGTACAAAAGTGTTTCAATGGTTCGCATGTGCACTGTAGCCTGTTAAAAGGACTATACAGGGTGGAAACGATAAGTGATCTCACTCGATTATTTCTAAACTATACAAGATATCAATAAACTAGTTATTGATCCTGAAAGTGCTTCATGAGCTCTATCAAACGGTATTAATAATAGGTTACAGAATAAACTGGATCTATCCGAAACTTCAATGTTTCCAGCTTCCATACATTTGGTAAAGTCACATTATTTTAAAAACTACATATGATATCGTAAAACTGATTACTGATTCTAAAAGTGCTTCACAAGCACTATCCAATGGTATCAATAATAGGTTACAGAATAAACTGGATCTAACCAAAAATTCAATGTTTCCTTCTTCCATACATTTAGTACTACCACAGTCATGACACTCATCTCTTGACAATATTATAGCAAGTAAAGCCTAAAACCAATGTTTTTCATTAATAATTTAAAATAAGAATACAATTTACGAGTTTATTTTAAGTATTTATTATTAAATTAAAAAAATTACACTTCTAATATTGTGTGTCTGGCATACATTTAGTATGGAAGCTGGAAACATTGAATTTTCAGATAGATCCCGTTTATTCTGTAACTTATTATTGGTACCGTTTGAAAGAGCTCATTAAGCACTTTCAGGATCAGTAACCAGTTTTTTAATATCTTGTATAGTTAAGAAATAATCGAGTGAGATCACTTAACGTTTCCACCCTGTATGTGTTGTCCATTAACATCAATAGCAGTTTATTTGTCCACAAGTACTACTTTTATTTGCTTTAAGCTGAACATGAATGTGAATGTGATATTCTATGACACTTTTCCCCAAGCCTGTTTTTAGTTGTTCATGGTGGTTCTGTACATGATGCAGAGGAAAAAATTATGCCTGAACCTGAAAGTTCCCTTCAAAATATACAGATATCAGAGTGTGATGATTGCAGTTCTAGTGATAGTGAATACAATTTTGATTTGGACAATTATTTAACCTTTCGCAAAAAATTAAGAACATGGGCTATTGAAAATCGTATTCCTCATTCCGCTTTGAATAAATTGTCAGGCATAATAAACGAATTTAAACCGGGAACACTACCGTCTGATGCTTTAGGTATTCATACTTGACTATTAAGTACCTGGGCTAGGCGATTTAACGGACATTAATAATTTTTATTGCGGATCTCTAAAATTTCAGTATTTGAAAGAATTAAAGATACACAATTGACCTGAACTAGGTACATCTTAAAGCTGTACATAAGTTCACATTAGAATAAATTTATAGACATTAGCGCTGTAGTGGTACAAATGTGGAACTTCATATAGATAACAGCATTCTAACAGAACACATGTGAACCTAATATACGCTCACCGCATTAAATTGGAGTTATAACAGTTCACATAGCCGTATTTCATTTCCACCATTTTGTTCTACATAATCTAAAATATTTACCAAATAAATCTCCAAAATTAATGCAGATTTATCACAAAATTCGCAGATAGAGCGATTGAGTTTTGGTTTCATGTTATAATTAATTACCGTAGTATAATTATAATGCCAATACAATATCAAAAACTGAAAATTGTAGATTTCCTCTCAGCCAGTTTTAAATATTTTAAAATGAATATCGCGTTTTTACAGAGGCGCGTAAATATTTTAGCTGTAAATATGTAAACATTTCACGATAAAGTTGCATTCCCAATGGCATTAACATTATTAAGTATTTAAAACCCGTGTTATTATTTGCATAAATGATTATCCGCCCGAGTTGTTTCCCTCTTGGCACTCACGTACAAATACCAAACTAATATTAAAATGTGGAAATAATTTAGGACACACGTGAACTTTAGGTAGCATTGGAGTACTTTTGTCGGACTTTATAACTTTGAAAGCTGTGCATTTAGCCACTTGTTACTCTTTATTACACTCACGTACGTTGTATGGTTCACACTGCGACCCATATAGTGCCGTAAGTCAGCCTCGAACTAAAAGGGCGAGGGAAATCAGCGGTGAGAGCCAAGTGCTGGTCAGCGCCAAGCGTGCTAAGACTGAGGAAACTCAGTCCTATGCCGCGGCTCTGAACATCTATAAGATGGCGATCACCGCTAAGGACTTTCCAGGGACCTGGCTAGGCGAGGAGGAGTATCTGGCGCTTCAGGGTATCATTTTTGATAAACTGGAGATCACGCCGGACCCCATCCCCGTCGTCAGCATGGGAAACCTGAAGTCAGGGGCAATTCTCTTCAGGTGTGAGGGGGAAAGCTCTATGAAGTGGCTTCGCACACTTGATGGTACTGCCGTCAATGGTGTGGAGCTTAGGGTGGTGGAGGCTAAGAACCTCCCAAAGCCGGTAAAGATGGCCTGGAAATCCAGGAACGTCACGAGGCAGGACACAGGGCGGGTCATGAGGTTGCTGCAGAGGTTACATCCGAGCCTGAAGACCTCGAACTGGAGCATTGTTGGCTCCACTGTAGAAGGAATGGCGGTCAGGAGAATCGTCCTGATGGACGAGGCCTCTGCGGCGTACATTAAAGCCCGTCAGTACATCCTGAACACTGGGATTGACCGGAGCATCTTCAAGCTCCTCGAGTACGATGTGAGGCGTGGGGATGAACCGGTCAGTGCCAGTGTGACGGCTGAACAGCGGGGGGATGCGGTGGCGGTGCCGGAAGACTGCCCGCGGACAGAGGAGCAGGCCTTGGAACCGATAGCGGGACCTAGTGCGGGTGAAGGGCTATCCGGAGGGACTGGGGGTGGGGAGGAGGAGCTGGTGGTAGATGAACCTGCTGCCGCTCCGTCTCCCGCATCCATAGGCTCGCTGGAAGCCATAGCTGACCTGGACCTGGGACGGTCCTCGCCGCTGGAGTATGATATCTCCGCGGATGAGGAGACCGAGCTCGGGGACAGAATTTGACGTCTGCAGCTCTCTTCGGGGGTTTAAGGTGCGTTCAAATTAATCTGCATCACTGCAAAGCGGCGACTGCCATCATGGCACGAGAGCTCAAGGTCAAAAGATATGATATCGCCTTAATCCAAGAGCCCTACCTGTACAAAGGTGAGGTGAAAGGACTCGGCGGCACAGGTGGAATGTTAATATATAATTGTTCTACTAATGATACGAGGACTTGCATTTATGTCAGAAATGGGATAAGTGCGATTCCTCTATCCAGGTTTTCTTACAGGGATCTCACAGCAGTGAAGATCCAAAGGGAGGGGGATTTGCGAGGAGTGATAGTGGCATCGGCATATCTCCCATATGAAAAGGCAGATCCTGTGTCAAGGCAAATGCAGGATCTGATACAACACGGCAACCAAGAAGATCTGGAAACCATCATTGGCTGCGATGCGAATGCTCATCATGTTGTGTGGGGCAGCTCAAACAACAACGCCAGAGGAGAGAGGTTACTGGATTTTCTGGTGAGTTCTGAAACACATGTTATTAACAAGGGTAACAAACCTACATTCTTCAATGCCCGGAGGGCAGAGGTGATTGACCTGACGCTTGCATGTAAAAAGGCAGTCCGGAAAATCACTAACTGGTATGTTTCGGACGAGATATCATTGTCTGACCATAACTATATATGCTTTAGGTATAATGCTCCTATAAGAAAAGACGCAATAAAAAGAAGGAATCCCAGGAACACTAATTGGGAAGACTTCAAACGGGACCTAAGGACGGAACTTAGTGAACCAAAATGCAAACTTAACTCTGTGCTTGAAATAGAGTTTGACGCTGATCGAATCACCAATGCCTTGAAGACTGCCTGGAGGGATAACTGCCCGGAACGCGAGGCGGGATCGAAGAAACTTCCATGGTGGACCAAGGAAATAGCCCTCTTACGAAGGGAGACAAGAAAGGCATTCAATATTGCAAGAGCTAGGAATGACTTTACAGAGTATAGAAGAGCACTGACGGAGTATAGCAAAGCGGTGCGAAAGGCAAAGAGGAAGGCATGGAGGGATCATTGTGAGATGATCAACTCAGTTCCCGAGGGCATGAGACTGACAAAGGCCATGTCAACAACCAAAGCGAACCCACTCACTACAGTATGGAGTGAGAGGGGGGGATATACGGAAGCAGGCAAAGATACGTTGAAAACAATGATAGCAACGCACTTTCCTGAATCACAGGTCCTAAACGATGATCAAGATCCAATCAACGTGGAGGAACAAAATAGAACAACAAACAAGCTCGACTGGGTTACGGCTAAAAGAGTAGTGGATGAGACTAAGGTGAGATGGGCAATCGGGAGCTTTGAACCATACAAGGCACCAGGCCCAGATTCGATCTACCCAATTCTCTTGCAGCAAGGAATCTCCATTCTGAATCCTCATCTATGCAGGTTATACAAAGCCTGCATAGCATTTGGATACATACCTAAGGTATGGAGAGAAGTCAAAGTGATCTTTATACCTAAACCAGGTAGACCGGATTACAACGACCCTAAGGCATATAGGCCAATAAGTCTACAATCTTTTCTTCTCAAATCGCTTGAAAAACTTGTAGATAAGTACATAAGACAAGGACCACTAAAAAGATTTCCTCTACATGAGCTACAATGTGCATACCAGGCAGGGAAATCTACAGAAACTGCGCTACACTATGTAACCGGCAGGGCGGAGGCGGCTCTTGAGAGTAGGGAGGTTACTGTTGGGACATTTGTCGACATAGAGGGGGCATTTGACCGCACTACCTTCGTCTCTATAGGAGCTGCTGCTTCTGACCACGGGGTACCACTACCTCTATGCCGGTGGATAGACTGTATGCTTAAAGGCAGGATTATTCAATCAGAACTGCAAGGAGAGTGCATGAGTGTAAGGACTGTCAAGGGCTGCCCGCAAGGGGGGGTACTCTCACCCTTGCTATGGAGCCTGGTCGTGGACTCACTACTTGTGAAACTTAACAAAGGACCACTCTACACGGTTGGATATGCAGATGATTTGGTAATTATGGTAAGGGGCAAGTTCCCAACTATTGTGACAGACATCATGCAAAGAGCCCTCAACACACTGGAAGAGTGGTGTGACGAAAACCACCTCTCGGTGAATCCGGGAAAAACGAATGCTATTGCATTTACAAAAATGAGAAATAATACAACAGGGCTAGGACATCTCTACCTTTATGGTAAACAGATAACCTGGACCAATGAAGTGAAATATCTAGGGGTAATCCTAGATAAGGAACTTACATGGCGTAAACACCAAGATACGGTCATAGCTAAGGCTATGAGAGTGCTGGGAATGTGTCGTGGTGCATACGGGAAGACATGGGGACTTAGTCCCAGAGTGATGAGGTGGATCTATATAACTATGGTGAGACCAATAATACTTTATGGCAGCATTGTCTGGTGGCCTAGAATTAGGTTACAGACGTGCAGAACGGCACTGGGCAAATTGCAAAGAACTGCATGCCTAGCAATAACGAGTGCGTTTAGAACTACGCCAACTGCAGCATTGGAGATTATTCTGGGATTGCCCCCACTGCACTTGGCGCTAGAAGTAGATGCAAGGAAGGCGCTGCACAGACTGAAGGGGGCGGGACTTTGGAGTACATCCAAACCTTGCACCAAGCACACAAGGATGGGGAGCGATCCTCAATTAGATGCAATAATGGACATGGGTTGTGATACAATGCAGCCTAGGTACATGTTTAGCAAGGATTTCAAAGTGTCTATACCAACAAGGGAAGACTGGAAAAGAGGACTAAAACGTCAACAAGACAGCCTGATCTGGTATACTGACGGCTCCAAGATGAACTCAGGAACAGGAGCGGGCGTCTACTCCAAACAATCTGAGCACAGTGAAAGCTTAGGGAGGTTTGCAACAGTGTTTCAAGCTGAAACCTATGCTATAATCATGTGCGCAGTAAGGAATATAGAACAGGCGCATAAAAAGCGTGACATTTACATATTAAGTGACAGTCAGGCAGCACTCAAAGCCATTGCCTCAGTGAGGGTTGGATCCAGACTCGTTCTGGAGGCAATCTTGGCACTGAATAAACTTGGAAGGCACAACAGGGTGACCCTCATGTGGGTACCTGGACATACTGGAATCGAAGGCAATGAGAGAGCCGACAGTCTAGCGAGACAAGGGTCAGAGGCGGCACCTATTGGGCCAGAGCCGATAGTGCCCTTATCTATGAGCACTTTACACATGGCCATGAGGCAATATATCTCCAGGAAGCACAGAGCTGAATGGGAAAGCTCCAACGGTATGAGCCACTCCAAACTATTCCTAGTTGGAAACACAAGATCATGGGAAAAGCTCATACTCAATGGAAACAGAAGGCAAGCCCGAGTGATCACGGGTGCGCTGACAGGACACTACACTACAAACCACATGCTCCACAAAATGGGCCTAACTACGGATGACAGCTGTCGAGCATGTGGAGAACATGCGGAGTCCATGAAACACCTACTGTGCGAATGTGACGCGCTAGCTAGAACTAGAATGGGTCTCCTGGGGTCGGCTTATCCGACACCAGAAGAATATAGGTCCTTCTCACCCAAGCTCTTGATCCACTATATGGATAGGATCTTTGCGGATGAGGGGGGATAAAGGTATAGGGAAGCACAAAAGATCCCAATGGGTCGACGTGCACTGCGCTCATGCGCGGCCCTAAATAAGATAAGATAAGTCAGCCTTAAGTCCGATGTTACTACTTAAACTGCTATTATAATGCTATTATACTGCTAACGTACAGCCATAGTGAACTTAAGGCTGTCTAATTTGTGCCCAAACTGGTTCTATAACAGCATTATAGCAAGCTATACAGCTCGTATACACAGCTGACATACACAGCTTGTGGAGTACATGTGAACGACTAGACATACTATATAGAACCCCGAATGTTACTTGGGAACCCGTGTTAAAAAAAAAATTCAGGCTAGTTTTTGTTTTTACTTTTCCTAACAAAAAAAAGATATTATTTTTACAACCATCCTGTCTTCACTCACTGCCTCTCCCTCTTTCTTTACTCATTTCATTCATACGAGTACGAACAATGGCCGCGCGCGTTCATTCAACGTTCACACACATAAAGGTAAGATTACACAACCAACGTTACCAAAAATTATCACTCGTGAGTATGTACGATGTTACGTCATGTTAATAGGTACTACGCGCTGGGAGAAACAAAATCTAGCCACTTGTAGGTAAATAAGTGTATTTTCATTAGTGTAATAGCGGGGGACTTTTCCAACGAACCGATGCGAATCATCCGCGTTAAACTAGAAATTTAAAAAAGGATAGAAATTGAAATTCAATATCTACGGTTTCGTAATGCCTACGCAATTTATTTAGAGACGTAATAAAAAATGAATAGGTACATTACATACCTATTACTACTTCGCGTAGCGTTCGCTTCTCCGCTTCAGTGGAAATGCACCCTAATATTGAATATGAATAAAGCCTGGTCCGTAAGCACGTATAATCCCGTCCAATGACCCCAAGCCCAAGCTACCCATCCCTATCGCTCGCGCGTAATTATGTTGCTGTCGCGACTGTGCGACGGGCGCCCGCAGTGAGTGTGCGAGCGCGACAGCAACATAATTACGCGCGAGCGAGAGGGATGGGTAGCTTGGGGTCATTGGACGGGATTCTACGTGCTCACGGACCAGGCTTTAGGTGTTGTAAATAAAACTCACTGATCAATTTTCCTACATTATTTTTCCTTATTCACACATTTACCTATTTTGAATGTTGTTATTTAAAGTTCCTAGGTTATTATTACACTAATCACAATAAATTTTGAACGTCAAGCCTTTGTTGAATGTTCACGTAAACACTGTCTTGCACTGTCGCGTCTTTCCGTTCTATACATAGCCAGAACGCAAGGGTGTGAAACTAATCGAGTATAGTTTGGAGATGACTTTTTTTAATAAGCTCCTCCAAACTATACACGACCAGTACGCATATGCTGCGTACTGCTCGCGTATACTTTGTAGTGACTTAGGTCAACTATCTTGCTCCAAAATATACATCGCCAGTACGCATACGGACTAATCATGTATGTATTGTAATAAGTGCGTGATTACAATTTAAACGCGAGTAGTTGCATGCTATTCATTTTGTCTTATTGACCTCTCTTTCCATTACATATTAATTCATATCTGCGTGTCTACTTTAAACACTGAATCATCTTTCGACACGTATTCTGCCATAGAAAAGATATTTGTTTTGGGGCTGATATTTTATTTTCACCAATTCTCGAATAACTCTTAAATTAAGAATCATGTAGGTATGGAAATATCTGTACCCCCAGTGAAAAGGGATCTAAGTCGAAAATGGTGATTTTTGGGAAATCGCATTTGAAGTTAAAAAAAATCCTGCTTCATCGCTATTAGAGATAACTGGGTGAAATATTTTTTAGGTGAAGGTAATGTTAGATATAATTAGGCAGTGTGTCAGTTTGGGAAATATAGCATGTGGTTTTTTCGTAATTAAATAAAAACCAAGTTATATCACCATGCACGACAACTTTACATTCGTGTAAAGTGATGTAATGAGACATAAATCATTTTACACCACACTGAATTGACCACCCGCTAACAAGTGTAAAGTGATACATTTTACGCAATTTCTGTTGACAATTTTTTGTTTCTTCAATTTTAGAAAAAGTTGTAAAACAAACATAAGTAATTACACTATGAGGAATCATTATTTCAGGTTATTTAGGGTAAATCGTCGAAAAATTTTTACTTATATCAATAAACACCAATTTTTTGGTGAGAAAAAAAATGTGTAAACTGATTTAACTAACATAATAGCGATCTAAGTATCCTAATAATTATGTGTAAAGTGATACAAGTGGCGACTGTAAAGGAATAAGGCTAGAATTTGAGACTGAATTCTAATTATTTACTCCTTAAATGTTTATTCTGATCTGAAACTACTATTTTATCAATTATTACACCATATAGCATGAATGATATCGGCCTAAATCACATACATTATCTCCTATTTTAAAGTAAGTATAGCTGAAGCAATTGTGTAGTAAAGACCTGAAACAACAATGGTTTCACATCAACTAATTAGACAGGAGACATAGAAAAGTTTGTTTTCTACAATTACCCTATTAGGAATCAAACCCTGGACCAGAGACGATGATGTCAAGCTATATTGATTGCCTTTTGGCTACAGAAGGATAATATAAAAGTAAAGTCATAAAATGCATTTCTTTTCAACAAAGAGACTTTTAAAAAGCCCTTTAACACGTCCTAGTATTACTTGAACCCTACAATTATTTTGGGACATAAATGGGCCAGTGCTGAGAAGAAGCAGCGCAAGAAATTTAGCCACCCTTGTCAGCCTCTTCTTAAATCATAAATAACTTGAAAAAATCGAACTGCCTAAGGCGGGAATCTTCTTAAATCAATAGAGACATGAATTAACAAGACATGTTATACTTGCGAGCTAAGCAGATAAAGTTCAGCAACACATGCCATTTACATAATTATTTACTTTATACATAGTATCCATTCATAAGGGCTTTTGTAGTTAGTTTTTCAGGGCAATCGAATATTGCACTTAGCCTCTTGATTAGACCATTGTGCGCTATTTGTAGTTTATCTTCCTATTCCAACCGCTCCAGATCCCCCCCAGGTAGCAGCAGCCTATCTAGGTCGCTACAGGCCTTCTGCAGCGACCCTGGTGATTGGAGAATTTGAGCCTGTTGATCTGCTACGCTTGTGCACTCCTTGTGCACGTGCTGCGGTTTTTCTTCTGCCTCCATGCATCTTCTGCACAGTAGGCTGTCTGTAACAGCTATATTGTGTAGGTGTTTGTTTAACATACCTGTTATTACACTTAGGACCTTGCGGATGTTGTCCCTGTTTAGTCTTATGAGGCTGCGGGAGAACTTTTTCGATATATCCACAACTGCATCTTTTGTTTGCCTGCATCTTTCACAATCTTTCCATTCTGTGTGGTGTTATTTTTTTTTTTTATCTGTGCTTATGGTATCGGCATTATAATTGTTCCGGACCAAATACCGTCGTGTACGATCCCCTTCTGTCCAGTTCATCTGCTGCGTCGTTGCTCAAGGAGTTACTGTGTCCTTTGATCCACTTCAGGAGTGCAGGGTAACGCCATTTGCGTCTGCAATGACTTAGGAGCGCGTCATGGCATTCCAATATAAGTATTATAATGTAGTATATTAAGTTGCTTTGTATTGCTTGCACTATCTGAGATTATTTTTATATTCAGACCTCGGATGTCTATGGTTGCAACCGCCTGTGCTGCTCTGATTGCATTCTGCTTGGAAAATTGTATTGTGTTTATCTAGTGATGTTGATATTCTTAGTATATTTAGGTAATTCGAGAAGACACCAGCTCCCGTACCTTTTTGGGTTTTGGAGCCGTCAGTTTATATCCTAACTTCATTGATTCCAGAGCAATCTTGCGTTTTCGCTGTAAGCTGGATATTATATCTCCAGTCGAAGATGTGAACACAGGGAATTCTGTCGATGGGTGCCTCGGTGAGAGGTATTTCTTTTATTAGGGTTTTGTGCAGGATCGTGGAATGTCCTGTCTCCTTGTTTTGCTTCTATATGCCGTTCTTACCTTTAAGTCTTAGAGCGGCTGCTTGCGCTTCCTCCTGAATGAAGAGCTCTAAAGATCTAAGATTCAGAAGATACTCAAGTGATGTCGATGGAGTGGTTCTCATACAACTAGTGGCCGCTATGCTTACTAGGCGTTGCAGGCTTTGGAGTTTTGATCTTGCTGTGGATAGTTGTGTTCTGTGCCACCACACAAGTGATCCATAATAATAATTATGTGTAAGAGGGCCATATAACCGACGCAACGTGTAGAGCCAAAGTGTTATCTTTGAGTTGAGACCTTATCTACTACCAATGAGTCTCTTGCACTGATGGAATGCTATACAGGCCATTTTTATTTTGTTCTCGACATGACTCGCCCAGTTCAATTTGTTGTCAAAGGTGATGAGTTTTGTTTATATAGAGTTCTGGTAGTCGGAGCTCTTGTAAATTCGATAATGCACTTATTAGTTATTAAGTACTTTTATTTACAACGTTAGGCACTATGAATTCAATTATATGATTTACTAGTACATGTTCACCATTATTTATTAAAACTATTAACTAAAGTTCTTTGATTTATAAACTACGACATTATTTTTTCCTTTAATCTGACGTTTGGGCTAAGTTATATCATTTTACACCAAATAATTAACCAAATTATTAGTTGCGATTTTTAAATGTTTTTGATCTAAGTAACTTATAACATTTTACACATGTACAAAACTTTTGTGGTTAATGGTATAAGTCTAATTGAATCATTATACACAAAATAAATAATCTTTTGTCTTTTACTTTTTGTGCTATAAATTAAGTTACATTCTTTTTCACCAACCAACAATACATAGTTTTTTTTTTGTGTATATTAATATGAGTCATCTTATATTGTTAATCACAAATTCAATCTGAACAACTTCAATCGTGTAAAAAGTAGTAACACGAGTCATACCTCTTGACACAATAAAAAAGTGAAAGAAGCCTCCGGTACACTTTGTTAAAAGTAGACATGTATCAATATACACGAAGCAAAACTCAAAATTGGTTCACAAAGCCTTACTTGTATCATTTGGCACAAAATTATTTTCGTTTCTATACGTCGTAGAAACATACCGATTAGATACAAAAATAGCTAATTTTTCAGAGATTCACATTATGTTATAAAGACAATTTTGATCTAAGTCGAGTTAGATCCCTTTTCACTGGGGGTACAGATATGTCAAAATGATTTTGTTCTTGAGATAAAAGTTAATAAATAAAATAAATAATAAATAAATATCCTTAGACATTTTACACTGCGCTTCTAGTCCCAAACTAAGCAAAGCTTGTACATAATACTAAGTATTAAACATACATACTTAAATACTTTTTTTTGTAAATACATACTTACTAGAAAACACCCAGTCCAGTACAAACAAATATGTTCATGCACACAAATGTTTGTACTGTGCGGGAATCGAACCCGCTACCTCCGGAATAGTAGTCCGTTTCGAACCACTACACCAAACGGCCGATAATACAAACCTAGCATTTAGTCTCGCATAATGTATTAATAATGCACGTTGAACTTTCTTCTCTCACTCTCTCTCATTTTAAATGAATTTATGATTACACTAATCATTGTTATTTTATTTGAAATCTACCTAATCAATTTAATTTCAAAAACCACTTACAATAGCGTTAAAAATCTAAATTTATTATAGATTCAGTAAAATAATAATATTTTATGTAATAATATCGAATAAATGTAATCTATACTTATAATAAATCTGTAGAGAGGTCCATTCTGTACATGAAATATATTTTCAAAATAACTATCAGGGGGTGATTAGTGATCCATACTGATGCCAAAAATGCAATCAGTAAAATTTTTGTCTGTCTGTCTGTCTGTCTGTCTGTATGTTCCTTATATAAACAAAAACTACTTGACGGATTTTAACGAAACTTGGTACAATTATTCTTCATACTCCTGGGCAGGTTATAGGATACTTATGAATTCCCACGGGAACGGGAATTAGCGGGAAAATCCTTTTGTATGAAAAATCTAAAGCGCTTAAGTTAGACGCTTGAAATTTGGCATGCAGGTACCTTAGTAAACTTGAAGCTTAGTTACAACAGGATATTGCAAAATTTCCACGGGAACGGGAGTTAGCGGGAAAAAACATTTGTATGAAAAATCTAAACCGTTTTAGTTAGACGCTTGAAATTTGGCATGCAGGTACCTTGGTAAACTTAAAGCTTAGTTACAACAGGATATTGCAAAATTCTTACGGGAACGGGAGTTAGAGGGAAAAAACATTTGTATGAAAAAATCTAAACCGCGTAAGATAGACTCTTGAAATTTGGCATGCAGGTACCTTAGTAAACTTAAAGATTAGTTACAACAGGATATTGCAAAATTCCCACGGGAACGGAAGTTAGCGGGAAAAAACATTTGTATAAAAAAATCTGAACCGCGTAAGATAGATGAAGGGGGGGTAAAACGAGATCCACGCGTACAAAGTCGCGGGCGGCCGCTAGTTTTAAATATAATTCCATATTTTACTAAATCAATATCAACTAAACACACTCTTGTCAAGTGTAAGTGGTGTAGTAGAAACTAATCGAGTATAGTTTGGATATGACTTTTTTTACTAAGCTCTTCCAAACTATACACGATCAGTACGCAAAATTCGTGTATAGTTTGGAGTCACAGATTTACAAACGGGCACTACAAAATATACACGAGCAGTTTCCTATGGGTGCGTTCTGGCCATGTATAGAACGGAAAGACGCTGCACTGTCTAGTCTAGCCACGATCGAATTGAGGTAATGCTTCCGGGCTGCACACTTGCTTGCTGTTCACTAGACACCACGTCGGATTTTGTATTCACAATTCGCGCACTAACTTTTTTACGGAAAAAGTCCCTTTCGCGTAAACAAGCACTCATCTGTCCAAATCACACTGTAGGAATGTACCTAGGTAGACTTCCGCAATATCCATCGATAGAACTCGGTCGCGGTCGTGGCCCTCTGGCAACAACCCCTTGATAAGGCATTCCGTATTTTTACGCAAAAGCCGCCGTCTGCGGCGCTCGCATCTGGGTACCGCCAGCACTACTGTGCCGGTGATTGAAATTGAAATCCAGAACTTCGTCCTCGAAGCGCACGGGATCTCGTCAAGTCAAGATACGGCTGCGCTCCCTCAAGCACTGCGCGGCTCCAAACAAGCAAGGTGTGAAAGTTTTCGACTCGTCAATGTTTCTCGTTGGCCAGTTAGTGTACCCGAAACATAATTTCACCTGCGTTTTGTTATTTATCAAGCGCGGCATTGTAATAACACGCACACACACTGAAACAGTACCACAATAGTTTGGGCACATTGGACGGACTGGGACGATTGTTTATGTTGTTGCGCTCCCGCATGCCAATCGGCGGCTCGGCGCGGGCTGTGGGCGCGGAGCGACTGGCAGCGAGCGATATCAATATGGCCGACTCGCGCGCGGCACGTGGCAGCGGTCTGTTACAGATAGCCCTCGCACCCTATATTGCTTACTTGACATTTCGCCTTTTGCCGACTCATCCTTTTCTATCCATAGCCTGCGATCCCTCGCATCTCCACGCCAGTCTCAATCCACCATCCGAACTAGACGGCTGTCTTATCCTATTAATCTCGTGTTCTTTTTTAAAAACCCAAATCCTCTGAGGCTCATAACATTTGGTGGCAGCGCAAAGGGATTCAAAAAGAGTCCCCGGTCAACGTCTACAGTTCAGTTTTAAACCAAGTAAAATCTATAAATCCAGTCTCGACGCGTGTGTGTGCCGTGTTGTGTGTAAGCGCCGACTCCACTGTGTGAACTTCCAATAATCCAATACCATACCGAGTTCCGGCCCGGCCCAAGTCTTCCAACGTTCCTGAGTTCCTGAGAGGCCCACTGCTGTGTGCATCATCCACAGCCGGTCTCCACCGAGAACAGCCGTTTGCCCACTGTTGCGCACAATTTCGTGCTGCGACCGGCAAGCGAGCATCCAGTGACGCAACGGAGCGAGGCTTATCAACAAGCATACATTTCGCCGAGAGCAGCGCGACTTCCAGCTTCCAGTTCCGGGAATGATCGTCCTTATCGCGCTATCCGCATTCCAGTGAGTAACTAGGTCATTGCTCGTCCGATTTTAGCTATCGTAATTTTTAATCTTTTTGTGTGTTATTCTAAATCCAATTGTTGTTCTATTTTTGTTGTTGAATTAATTCATATTGTACCAAAATGGCAGAGAGATCCAATAGTCCAAAATTTAAGAGACCCGAAGTGGTTCTAACAGACGTAGATGACGAAGGCCAGGACCAGCATTTACCCCCTCCTGGACCTTCTACTAGATCCCAGAGTAAGAGAAAAACAGCAGTAGTAGTCAAATCAGAAATCGAATTATCCACCTTACTCAAATTCATTAAACCCTACGACGGTTGCCGCGAGCAACTTAATTCATTTCTTGTCAACTGCAACAACGCTTACGAGCTAGCATCGGAATCCCAAAGGGACATACTTTTTAAATATATTCTATGCCAGCTGCAGGGCAAGGCCGAAACGGCTTGCTCCATCAAAGAGTTCGCCAACTGGCATCAACTAAAAGATTTCCTCAAAACCCAGTTCAGTGAGAGGGAACACTACGCTTACCTCCTCACTGACCTGCAAGATTGCAAACAAAACCCGACTGAACCTGTTAGCCAGTACGCTCTAAAAATTGAGACCTGTTTGTCCCAACTATTAACAGAAATTTCGATCTCACACGGACACAAAAGCCGAGAGATGATTGGGAGAACCGCGGCCATGGAGGAACTGGCCCTCCACCATTTTCAAATGGGCCTATTGCCCCGGTTGTCCACATTCGTTAGGTGCAAATCGCCTCGATCCCTAAACGAAGCGATCAACATTGCTATATCCGAAGAAAGAATCCAACAGGCGCTATCCAGGCCAAATCCAAATCAATTTAACCGTAACCGTAACCAAAGCTTTTCCAACCAATCGAATCAAAGATCCAATTTCGGCTCCAACCGACCTAACAACAATTCCAATTCCAACAACAATTCCAATTCCAACAACAATTCTTCCCGTCCGTTCTGCAGATATTGTAAAAACGCAGGACACACCCTGGAGCAATGTCGCAAAAGGGAATTTAATAATAACCGTTTCCGTAACTTTGATCGAAACCAGCCCGGACCATCCCATCGAATTCACTTCGTGTCCGATGAATCATCGGAACCCATCGATGACGAATATCCGTCCGAATCAACCGACGGGTATGATACCGTCGACAATCACTCAAAAAACGAGTAACCGTCTCGTCCCGGTGTCGTGCGGGACCTCACAATTGTGAAATCGACACCCAAAAATGTACTAAATCCTCTGTATCCGTGCAGCAACCTATCAAGGTTGACCTGCCAAAACCTGCTAAATCCTCTGTATCCGTGCAGCAGCCTATCAAGGTTGACCTGCCAAAACCTGCTAAATCCTCTGTATCCGTGCAGCAGCCTATCAAGGTTGACCTGCCAAAACGTGCTAAATCCTCTGTATCCGTGCAGCAGCCTAAAAAGGTTGACCTGCCAAAATGTGCTAAATCCTCTGTATCCGTGCAGCAGCCTATCAAGGTTGACCTGCCAAATCCTGCTAAATCGAATATATTCGAAATCATCAACAATCCTGCAAAGACATTACTACCCCATGTCCTAGTAAAATCCTCTGTATCCGACATCCCATTATCATTACTAGTCGACTCAGGATCCTCAGTAAGTCTGCTGAAACATTCATGTATCCAAAAACATCCTAAACTCACCAAAGAAACCATCCAATTGAAAGGAATTGACCCTGCTGAAGAAACAATCCACACCAGAGGTCACTTCCAATTGAAATTATAATTTCCCAAATTAAATGTATCACATTCATTCCATGTCATAGACGCAATACATTTACCCTACGATGGAATAATCGGTTCTGACATGCTCAATGCTCATAGTTGCAGCATCAATTATAACAAAAACCTTCTATACCTCAGTAAAACGTCCATTAAATTACATTTCCATGATCCTGCCTACATTATACCTCCCAGAACCGTAACCATTATTGAATGTTCAGTATCGAATCCTGAAATAAAACAAGGATTAATCCTCGACCAAAAAGTTTCCGATAACCTATTAATTGGACATAGTTATGCAAACTAGAACCAACCCTCACTTTGAGTGAAATTGAGTTATGTATGTAGATAGACTGTGTATGGTGTCTAGCATCTCCTCAAAAAAAGTCCTGGTCGATATAGCAAGCCACAAAGCAAAAAAAGAAGCCAGCTAAGGTACCAACCCAAAATTTTGAGGCACTTTTTATAAGCAAAACGGACTCGTGTAGCATGGTACTTAAAGTAATTTAAATTTAATTTTCTATAAGGAACTAAGCATCTTGGTTCTTTTTAAACACATTTATTCGATTCGCAAAATAGAACCAAGCCACATGGTTCCTACAAGATATTGTATTTTTATTTTCTTGTGGGAACCATGTGGCTTGGTTCTGTTTTGCGAATTAAATAAATGGGCTTAAAAATAACCAAGATGCATAGTTCCTTACGTATGTTTCATAAAATTCGAAAAAAATAAAGGTCTAAGCAGCTTGGGTTTGGTTTGCGTTTAGAAAAATGAATATTGGATAGAAATAGAAATGCGTTACCTTTGTCGCTAATACATAGTAATTATGATTATTATGTAAGAGTCATATTTTTCCCAGGTGATAGTTATATTAAACATAAAATCTACCATTATCTACCATAAACTATCGTATTATAAAATAGCAACACGAAATATTAGCGGGTAACACTGACACATTCACTTGTACATTTTCTACTGTGCTTCGATCTCATTTCAAAAAAGTATGAATAAGAAGTTGAGTGCTCGAACAAGGGCACTTGTGAGTGCTTGCCTTCAAAATAGCTCAGATGATGAAGATGAAAACTACAGCGGTGTTGGTAAGTAAATAATAATTACTAATTTCAGTTTTTGTTCTAACCTTAAATTATTTTATTTTGTAAATAACTAACAGACATAAACAGGCAATGATATTGATTAAGTTCTTCTACAAAGAAGTTAAATACGGGTATGTTTGTTAACAGCACAAAAGTATGTGCTATTTTAACAAGAGAAAAAAGGTCATTGACCCATTTACATTTATGGTTGTTCTTTCATAAACAAAAATAAAGCTAGTTAACGTCCTGAATGAACGTTTATCGCGATCCTTAAGGCTGGTTTTAGTGTCACGCGGATTGTCAGTGCGGATCGCTCCGCACAGCCGATTTGTATGAACGGCTAGGGAGCGGAGCGGTTTCTCCGGACCGCATTACCTACTCTAAAACGCTCCCTAGTTCATACAGATTGGCCGTGCGGAGCGGGTCCGCACTGGACGGTCCACGTGACGCTAAAACCAGCCTAACTTTTTTAGCCTACAAAATATGTTATGTATGTAATGTTTAATGAAAATGGGTTAATCGGTTCTAAAGTTAACAAAAAATACTAATGTGTAGTATACTTACAAAAAGAGTGAAATAAAAAACTTAAATAAAACATTTTAAAAACCCCCGACACTAAAAACCTCTAAAATGAATAATAATAACAACTTTATTTTAGGTAGGTACCTACCTAAGTATTAATGTTTCTATAGAGAAAACATAGGTATAGGTAAGTTATAAATATTAAAAAATTGAAGAGCGGTCCCCCCGATGCGGCGTTTTCTCTATAGAAATATGAATACTTAGGTACCTACCTACCTAAAATTAAGTTGTTCTTATTATTATTTTTAGAGGTTTTTAGTGTCGGGGGTTTTTTAAATTTTAAATTTAAGTTTTTCTAAATGCTAACATATTTCAGCAGCATGTCGTTTTCAGTTTTATATTATTCCTCAAATCCTTATTTGTATATGTATGTACAACTTGCTTGGTCCCGGATGCGAATGTGTGTTTATTTGTTTCGCTTAATACTTTTCTTTCTTCTTTCTTCTGCAGCTTTGCCTTGTGCCGATACCAATCGCAAAAGTGAGCATGAAGTTTCGACTCATGAAATCAGTTGCGAGGAGAGTGTCGAACAGCTTTTTCCTGGCATGGGGTGCTCGGGGTATTTTAACACAAGATGTAATGAAGATGTTGAGGAAAAGAGTATAGAGCCTCCACCCTATTCTCCGTTAACTCCTAGACCACTTAGCAATCACAATGAAATAACGCATGACAAACAAATATTCACTAACTCCTCTCCTAGCATTGTCCAGCACATAAAACGTTCTGAACCTGATGTTACGCTTCATGAAACAATTAATGAGAATAGAATCACACCTGTGTCTCGTCCCATAAGTCCAAGGCCCAATCAAAGCACCTTCCCCGATCAACTGTCGATATACTGAAGTGATATTTGATGATGACGACTCAGTACAAGACCCGGATTTTGTTGGGGAAAATTATACTGGCGGCAGTGATAATAGTTCAGGAGAATCAGAATCACTGATTAACTCTATACCAAACATATATTCTGAAACTAATACTGATGACACTGAAACTCAAACTTCCAGCCATTCCAATCAAATCTTGCAAGAGAACACTTCTGAAGCAACTAGATCTCCTTTAGGTAGGCCAAAAAAGGGTAGAAAGAGAAAGTATGGTGGTCACACTCAAGAAGAAAGGAAGAAAAGGAAGTACCAAAATTTGCCCTATGTCAACTCTAGGAAACAAAGAATTGATCCAAAGCCATTTTTAGATTATAACTGTAACTGTCCAAAAAAATGTCAAGAGAAGATTTCGAGGGAGAAAAGATTATCCGAATTCCAAAAATTATATGCTTTAGGCACTTATGCAGCACAAAATATGTTTATTGCAGCTTGCGTGAAGGAAAACCCAATTAAACGTTCATATGTTTCTGCTTCTAGTAATCATTCAAAGAAAAAGACCTTTACTCGAATATATCATCTAAATGATGTACTAGTTTGCAAGAAAATGTTTTTAAACACCCTTCAGACAACATCCAAAAGGGTAAATACATCTCTGTGCAAAAAACGCGACGAATGCATAACAGATAAACGAGGTTCCCAAGGAGGACACAATAGAGCAACTAACGAAAGCGAAGAGTTTATCATAAATGTTATACAAAAACTGCCAACATATGTCTCCCACTATCGCCGAGCAGATTGTAACGATGCAAAATTTTTGAGATCTGATATGACTCTCCCTACAATTTATAAGCTATACGAAGATGAAGCAAAATTGGCTGGACAGAAGGTGCTCTCTTTTTCAAAAGTCAAACGCGTATTTCTCACGAAGTTTAATCTTCGCACAAAACCTTTAAAAAAGGATACATGTAACAAATGCGACTACTTTTCTAGCAAAAAATTAAAAGCGTCTGAAGAAGAAAAGGCTATGCTGGAAGACGCTCACAGTGAACACTTACAAAAAGCAGAAGCACTGCAACAGCAACTCAAAAACGATATGCAATTAGCTAAAGAAGATCGATTCACCGAAACAATAACATTCGACCTGCAAAAAACGCTACCCCTTCCGCGTATACCAACTAATGTAGTATTCTACAAAAGACAACTATGGGTGTACAATTTAGGAATCCACTCAGGAAGCAATGACCAGGCACATTGCAATGTTTGGGTGGAAGGTGAAGCGGGAATGGGATCTCAAGAAGTAGGCTCCTGTTTGTATAAGCATATAATAGAAAGGTTTGGTGATAGCGGCGTGAAAAACTTAATACTTTGGAGTGACTCTTGCGGAGGTCAAAACCGAAATATTAAACTAACGTTGATGCTAAAAGCTTTATTAAACGATCACCCAACACTAGAAACGATCAGGCTACGCTTTTTAGAATCCGGTCACAGTTTCCTGCCGAATGATACTGATTTTGGCCGAATCGAATGTGCTTTAAAATTGCAACAAAGATTATATACGCCAGAGGACTATATGCAAATAATGCAGGTATGCAAGAAGAATAAACCAATGCAAGTTCAGAGAATGAAAACGGAAGATTTTTTGTCAAGTGCTAACCTAGAAAAGAAAATAACAAACAGGAAGAAAGCTACTGATGGCTCTAAAGTGTCTTGGCTTAATACAAAAGAAATAATGCTCAAAAAAGAAGATGAGTTTTCGATTTTTATGAGATCAAACCTGAATGATGACCATATTGAAGTAAATATAAAGAAAAGTTTACGAGGAAATACAGGGCTATTAACGAAACAAGCAATGGATCCGCTTTGGCCTAATAGAAAACCTATTCCTGAAGCAAAGTTGAATGACTTAAAAAGTTTGCTGCATCTTATTCCAGATGATGCTCAAGAATATTATAAAAAATTAACCGGAAGTTCAACTGTTCAAGACGACATAGATGGGTTTTCTGGTACTATTGATTTTGAAGTAGAAGTTGAAGATGCTGATTAAGTAATTGTATGTACAAGATGATGAATAATACCTAGTTGTTTCTGTTTAATGTAATTGTTTAGTTATTAACCATTTTTGTGTGTAAAAGCAGTATAAATTGTTTTTATGTTCAAGTTTCAATAAAAAAATATGAAAAGAAACATTTATTTATCATTTGTTTTTCTTAAAAAGAAAATCAAAAAAGAACCAACCCACAATACAATAGTTTTGCAAAAAGGAACCATCAGGTTTTTGATCCTAAATAAACACTAAACTGCCATAAATTAGAATTATGTTGTTTTCCTATATTCTTGCCAATACTGTCCTTTAACATTGTTAAGTTATTTATCTCATAAAACTTAGGGGAGACCTAGGAGAGTTGTGACACTTTTTACTTTAGGGGCCATATCTCACTCAAAAAACATTCCACAGCTATAAATCATACAAATTAATGTAGCGCCGTTCCTTCTGTTTTCAAAACAATCACCAAAGTTAACTAAAGTATTAGGGTTTCTAAGAAAATCACCAAAATCTTAGACCACTCCCTCTGTCACAACTCTCCTAGCACCGAGGTAAGTTGTGACAGGTACCGAGGTGAGTTGTGACAGCATTGTATTTCATCTATTAGATATAAAAAATACCATAATACTCAATCAAATATAATTTTTAGCAAAAAAGTACTTTAATCATCCTTTAGTACCTACCAGTTAAAACAAATAGTTATAGGATGTCGTTACACAGATTGAGCCACATTTCTCCAGTTTTCATTTTTCTCCCACGACCCTGGATTTTTTTTTTATTATATTTTTTAGCTAATATTATAGTCACTTAATACCTATATTATTTTCTTTCTCTTCTATAAAAATAAAATAGTCGCGGTGGTATAATCCATAGACGGAGCTTCGCCTTCTGGGTTTACTTGATAAGCCTCTTTCTTCTTAATATAATCTTGACAAGTTTAGATTGTAAGAGGTCGCAGCATATCTTAAACTTTAACCCTTTAACCTAATCACTTCATAAGCTAGGTCCTAGATTTCGACTTTAGCAAGCAGTTCCTCTATATGGCTTTCATGTATAGTTATGAGGCATTCTGAATCAAAAAAGTAACAGCATGCAATTATACAAATTATGAACCTACTAACACACAAAAAAACATCTAAAAACATCGTGGAAATGGCCCATCGGAAAAATTAAGTAAGCTAGGAGAGTTGTGACAGGCTGTCACAACTCTCCTAGGTGTTTAAAATGACGACTTGGTTCGAATAATCATTTTTATTTTCTAAACACGATGCGCACACAAAACATCGGTGCTACATTTTGAGACCTGAATAACCATGCAACTTGAGAAAAAATAACACAACAGTGCACATTATACTAAAACATGATATAAATTGAAATCATTTTTTGAAGAAAAACTTACTTTTCGCATTTTTTTGTACACAGACGTCATATTTACGTAACCGTGTCTCATGCGCCCGCCCGCATGTACTTAGTCAAGAAGAGCGTCTTAAAAGCGACAAACAAGCGTTTTTACCAGCTTCCTAACTATATTAAGTAAGGAGAAATCGCCCTTGTCACAACTCACCTCTGTCACAACTCTCCTAGGTCTCCCCTACCTATTTTTTTCTACATACCTTTAAAACAAAAACCTAATTATCTCAATAGTGACATGTTGTGGGTTAGTTCTAGTTTGCATAACTACGTCCAATTGCAAATTGCCTAGTAGTTGTCAAAAATAATAACAGAATAAATCTATCCGTGATAAATACGTCAGAAAACCCTATTACCTTAAAATCCGATTTGAATCTCAAACTCAGTCCTTTAGATTGCGAATCCGAATTCACAAACCAACCTCCTGCCTTTTAATAAACCACGAAAATGTTGCGACAGATTGTCATAAACGTACCGAAGAAGTCCTCAAACAACTATGTGTTTCTCATCTCAACCATGAAGAAAGAGAGTCACTCTTTCAACTATGCTCCGAGTTTTCCGACATTTTCCACCTTCCCGGAGAAAATCTAACGTACACCAACGCCCTGAAACACGAAATCAAAACCACTACAGATATTCCTATACCTACACGTCAAATCCTATCGATTTCCCGAAATCCACAAAGCCGAAGTACGTAAACAAATCGACAAAATGTTGGAACAAAATATCATAGAACCTTCCGATTCCCCATGGTCATCACCCATTTAGGTCGTTCCCAAGAAGCTAGACGCTTCCAACACGCAAAAATGGCGCGTGGTAATTAACCCTCGAAGACCTAAGTATTCAACTCCCCGCTCTTTCCGAAGAAGGCGACAGCATGCCCTGTATCGACCTCTTGGAAGGAGACAGTGAAATCGACCTCCAATATAGCCCTATCAACGACTTACCTGCGATGCAGCCTTCCGCTCCAAGCCCTGAAAATAAAAATCACTTACAAAATCCAGCGCAACCCTCCAGTCCTATTCCTGAAACGCAATCGAATTTACCAGTTCCAAACTTACCCGATCTAGAAGATCCTCCAACACCTGGAAACCTACATTCTCCCAGTTCCTCTTGCCACGATGGTCCTTCTCCATCAGCTGAAACCTTACCTGTGTCCGACGAAACCTATAGTAAATTCCTGAAGTCACCTGCGAAGTCACACGATACCCAAATCACCGAACATAATGAAACCCTCTTAAAGGGAACCCAAAAGTTGATCATTGTACCTACCTCAATAGACATGGATGACTCCATGCCCTATGTCCAAGAAATTATTGATAATTGTCCAGAACCCGAACGCAGTGAATTCCTGAAATTAGAAAGATCCTTAAACACATTCTTACCTCTTACAATCGAGAACAAAACTTACCTGTTCCTATTCACGAAAGTACATCACTTTGATGATTACTCCTACTCCGATATTTTTAAATCCCTGCAATATGCACGTGACCAAATAATGATATCATACCCCACAATAAACGAAATAAGTACATCTGATTTTAAAAATCCGTTTGACAGGCATTCCTTTGTAGAAATATACAATATGTTCAGTTATTTATTCAATGGAACAAATATCCAAGTCCATATTTACCATGATTCCATTATATATCCATCGCTGAGTGAAATTCCCAAAATCCTTAAAGAAAACCACGACATTCCCATCGCCGGACATTTAGGTGCTATTAGAATGTTAAACCGAATAAAAGAAAGATTCTATTGGAAAAATATGCGTAGCGACATAGAAAACTACATTAAAAAGTGCACATCTTGCCAAACAAACAAAGCCCTACGAAAAACTAACAGAGCGCCCATGATAATAACATCCACTTCAACTTCCCCATTCGAGAGATTATCCATTGATATAGTAGGACCCCTACCAGAATCCGGCGCAGCCAAACTCAGATACATCCTGACTATGCAAGATGACCTTACCAAATTCTCAATAGCTTACCCAATTCGTAGTAATACTGCTGAGGAGTCATGTGAATGCCTCCTACATTTTATTTCATTATTTGGAATTCCAAAATATATACTTACCGATCAAGGCACCAATTTCACCGCCGAAGTATTCAAGAAAACTTGCGATTTCCTAAAAACAAAACAGCTGTGGTCCGCTCCCTATCATCCTCAAACGCAAGGTGCCTTAGAGAGATCGCATTCAACCTTAAAAGAATATCTAAAGTCGTATGTCAACGACAAACAAGATAATTGGCCCCGATATGTCTATACAGCAATGCTCGCATATAACACAGCCGTACATTCGACAACACATTATTCACCATTCGAATTATTGTTCGGATATAAATCTCGTATACCGGATTCAGTATACGATGACAGCTCTAACACCACGTATCCAGAATACGTTAAAATGCTTCAACATCGGTTAAAACACACCAGAGATAAAGCCATAGAGTTCATTAACAGATCAAAAAACATTTCGAAAACTTATTATGATTCCCGTACTCGCCCAGTACAATACAAAGTAGGCCAGTACGTTATGTTAAAAAATCATTTGAGAATGCGTAAGGCATTGTCCCCTGTATGGAAAGGCCCATACAAAGTTGTCAAGGTACATAGCAACCATACCTTATCGCTGTCGATAAACAGACGCCACGTAAGACATCATTTCGATGAAGTCAAACCTGTCGAAAACCAAGACAACTAAAGTATTACTTAATTTTTTATATTGATTATAATTTACATTATTTTAAACCTAGGTTATTTTATTTTACAGGTAAGATTAGGTATACACTCTATACATTATATACACACTATACTTTATATACACACTATACATTATATACACGTTATACATTGATACGACCGATGACCTGATAAAGGTAGCGGGAAGGCGCTGGATGCAGGCCGCTACCAACCGTGCGATGTGGAAGTCATTGGGGGAGGCCTATGTTCAGCAGTGGACGTCCTGTGGCTGAAATGATGATGATGATGATGACACGTTATACATTATATACATTATACACATTAGTAGCAATAGAAGTAAAAAAAATGTTTTCAAACAAAATGTCTCTTTTTATTACAGCATATTGGCCCAAGGTCACCCGGAGTTCGTCCAAGAAATCGACTCCAGTTCTGGCGTATACTTTGATCCAATTGGTGAACTCAAAATTCGCGTAAGCCATTTAGACGTAATAACGCCTATCGATATATCATATATCGAACCGCATATCAAAAATATTAACTCTATATTGGGTACACTTCGGCTTATTTGTACTCAAGTTAAATTAGAAACCAATCATAGTTTAGAATGTCATAATATTTTAGAACCATTAACAGTTAGATATCACGATATAGTTTCTGAATACTCTGCTATTTCTCCAGTGGCGGCGTAGCATAGGTTGGCACCCGGGGCGGCTAACCCCCCCCCCCCCCCCCGTCATAGTATAAATTATAGCCTAAGGCACCCCAGAATGGCACCCCCCCTGTCATGACATCATGACCGTCCTGGTCATGTAGATGTGTCAGTGAGTACTAATCTGCGCGACTGTTGTCACCCCCTGATGCTTGGCACCCGGGGCGGACCGCCCCCACCGCCCCCCCCTTACGCCGCTACTGTATTTCTCACCTAGTGGAAAAAAGGTTTAGGAGAGGGGCATGGATATGTGGTATTGGCTCTCTCGCCAAAATTGTATTCGGTACTTTGAGCGAAGATGACGGTATCAAGTACGATAGCGCCATCCAAAATGTACACAATAACGAGAAAAGATTGGCATCGTTAATTAAAGAAAATATCTTAGTCACCTCTTCAGTTTTATCTCAATTTAATAAAACATTACATTCAATAAAACAGAACGAGGCCAACCTTAACCAAACTATTGACAATTTCTCTTTAAAATTGAAAAATATTACTTTAATTTCTAACGAATTAACTATCAAAGCAAATATCAATTCAATCTTGAATAGTCTAGAAGCTTCATTGTTAACGTTATCGTTTCGACTGGAAGACATAACAAACGCGATCATGATTAGTAATCAAAACATTCTGCACCCGGCCATATTACCTCCCGCGCAGCTTTATGATGAAATTGTCAGTAACTACCGATACTTACCTGTAGACTATAAATTACCTGTAGATTTAGCATTAAATAACATTCACCTATTATTGAATGTCTCTAGTATAGTATGTTATAGTTTAAGCAACAAGATTGTGTTTGTATTAAGAATACCATTAGTTTCTCCGAGAGAATTTAACTTGTACGTACTATTACTTATTCTGTGCTTGTACCATAGTATAGCATTGCCTACACCACACGATAAGTTAAAACATAATTCTTTTACTTATATAATACCTAGCAACAGATACATAGCAATGACCAAGGACAGATCGGAATATTGTTACCTTGACTCACTGAAGGAATGCATAGCGATAAGCCCGAGCGACTACATCTGCGACGTCATGACTGTGTTCCCCGTTAGTGCGAATCCAAGTTGTGAAAGTGAATTAATGATCAGTGTAATAAAAACTATACCAGTGCAGTGTCAAACCGATTTCGTCCACGGAAACATAGATTTATGGACACCACTTTACAATAATAATTGGATATATGTACAATCCCAAATTACCAAATTATATATAGAATGCCCAAATCAGAAAATCCTAGAAATAAAGTATCATTGGCACAGGAATACTTACAATACCAAACAATTGTATAGCCTACTGTAAAAGTACGAAATTAATACCTAAATTTAATAATGTAAAAATCAACACCACTGTAATTCAACCAGATTTTAATATTATAAATCAATCTTGTTGTACTCTAGATAAGTTTATAAATGTAATCAATAATGATGAAGTCCCCTTGAAATTACAAAATATTGTTTTAGATGTTTTTACTTTGGAAACGAAATCAAAATTAAGGTCGATATCTGACCAAACTGATAAAATTTTAAATCAACACCCCCTGATTAAATACGAAACTCATTATTCGATTACACTCATAATTGTTATATGTATAATTTTAATATTTTGCATTTTAAAAATGTTTTTATGCATTAAATCGCGCAGCCGTCTAACTTACCTTTTCCCGAGATCCTCTCGCGCCAATCCTGAAAACTTACCTGTAGAACCAGCTCCAGCTCCTCCAACTTCCGAACCAGCCATTCCCTTGAAGATCATTTGTCGGCCGTTTGGTGTAGTGGTTCAGAGCGGACTACTATGCCGAGAGGTCCCGGGTTCGATTCCCGGCCGGGCAGAAATTGAAATGATGAATTTTAATTTCTGTGACGGGTCTGGGTGTTACTATGTATAATATGTATGAATTTAAAAAAAAAAGTATATAAGTAGTATATCCGTTAAGCTAGCACCCATAACACAAGCATTAAGTTGCTTACTTTGGGGCTAGCTGGCGCTGTGTGAAATTGTCCAAAGATTTTTTATTATTATTATGTTTGTACGCTTTGGAGCTCACGGGTCAAAAGTGGCCCGGTCCTTTATAAGGCTTGCGTGGGGATACAGATCCAACACGTAGAGGCCGTTTTAAGCGCAAAATAATCGACAAAAGTGAAAGTGGTGCACATGCTGGAACTAGTCTCTGACTATATCATGGAATGTAGCCAGAGACCATCCCCAGCCTGTGCACAGGAGCTATTGCAGTTATTGGAGAATGGACTAGGGTTATGGATGAAGGATGGATGGACTGGTTACTGGGCTATGGATGGAGACTACGGGACACCTGCCTGGTTCATAGTCTCGGACTGAAAAAATGGCAGGCGGTGACTAGCCAGCGACTAAATGGGCCCCCCCTGGCGTCATGGGTCGTATAGACCGGACTGAGGGGCAACATTGGCGTCAGCCAGCTCAGGGGTGTAGAGAGGTGTGCTGCGCTTTCTCCGAAGTTACTCGCGGCGTTATGCCCTTTAACACTTCCACCCCTGGAGCATATAGCTCTAGCGACTCCACTCTGGCCGGCCGGTTAAGGCAAGCCAGAGGTGAAAGTCCTGCAGACCCTCTCGGATTCCACTTCGGCAAGCCGAAGACGAGGGTCTTGACCGACTCTCGGGAGCACTCGGATTAACAACTGGCCCCGTGGTGTCGCTACTCACCAACAGCTCGCCACAAAGCTGCCCTGCGGGGCTTATTATTATTATTATGTTTGTACGCTTTGGAGCTCACGGGTCAAAAGTGGCCCGGTCCTTTATAAGGCTTGCATGGGGATACAGATCCAACACGTAGAGGCCGTTTTAAGCGCAAAATAATCGACAAAAGTGAAAGTGGTGCACATGCTGGATCTAGTCTCTGACTATATCATGGGATGTAGCCAGAGACCATCCCCAGCCTGTGCACAGGAGCTATTGCAGTTATTGGAGAATGGACTAGGGTTATGGATGAAGGATGGATGGACTGGTTACTGGGCTATGGATGGAGACTACGGGACACCTGCCTGGTTCATAGTCTCGGACTGAAAAAATGGCAGGCGGTGACTAGCCAGCGACTAAATGGGCCCCCCCTGGCGTCATGGGTCGTATAGACCGGACTGAGGGGCAACATTGGCGTCAGCCAGCTCAGGGGTGTAGAGAGGTGTGCTGCGCTTTCTCCGAGGTTACTCGCGGCGTTATGCCCTTTAACACTTCCACCCCTGGAGCATATAGCTCTAGCGACTCCACTCTGGCCGGCCGGTTAAGGCAAGCCAGAGGTGAAAGTCCTGCAGACCCTCTCGGATTCCACTTCGGCAAGCCGAAGACGAGGGTCTTGACCGACTCTCGGGAGCACTCGGATTAACAACTGGCCCCGTGGTGTCGCTACTCACCAACAGCTCGCCACAAAGCTGCCCTGCGGGGCTTATTATTATTATTATGTTTGTACGCTTTGGAGCTCACGGGTCAAAAGTGGCCCGGTCCTTTATAAGGCTTGCGTGGGAATACAGATCCAACACGTAGAGGCCGTTTTATTATTATTATTATTATTATTATTTATGTTTGTACGCTTTGGAGCTCACGGGTCAAAAGTGGCCCGGTCCTTTATAAGGCTTGCGTGGGGATACAGATCCAACACGTAGAGGCCGTTTTAAGCGCAAAATAATCGACAAAAGTGAAAGTGGTGCACATGCTGGATCTAGTCTCTGACTATATCATGGGATGTAGCCAGAGACCATCCCCAGCCTGTGCACAGGAGCTATTGCAGTTATTGGAGAATGGACTAGGGTTATGGATGAAGGATGGATGGACTGGTTACTGGGCTATGGATGGAGACTACGGGACACCTGCCTGGTTCATAGTCTCGGACTGAAAAAATGGCAGGCGGTGACTAGCCAGCGACTAAATGGGCCCCCCCTGGCGTCATGGGTCGTATAGACCGGACTGAGGGGCAACATTGGCGTCTGCCAGCTCAGGGGTGTAGAGAGGTGTGCTGCGCTTTCTCCGAGGTTACTCGCGGCGTTATGCCCTTTAACACTTCCACCCCTGGAGCATATAGCTCTAGCGACTCCACTCTGGCCGGCCGGTTAAGGCAAGCCAGAGGTGAAAGTCCTGCAGACCCTCTCGGTTTCCACTTCGGCAAGCCGAAGACGAGGGTCTTGACCGACTCTCGGGAGCACTCGGATTAACAACTGGCCCCGTGGTGTCGCTACTCACCAACAGCTCGCCACAAAGCTGCCCTGCGGGGCTTATTATTATTATTATGTTTGTACGCTTTGGAGCTCACGGGTCAAAAGTGGCCCGGTCCTTTATAAGGCTTGCGTGGGAATACAGATCCAACACGTAGAGGCCGTTTTATTATTATTATTATTATTATGTTTGTACGCTTTAGAGCTCACGGGTCAAAAGTGACCCGGTCCTTTATAAGGCTTGCGTGGGGATACAGATCCAACACGTAGAGGCCGTTTTAAGCGCAAAATAATCGACAAAATTGAAAGTGGTGTACATGCTGGATCTAGTCTCTGACTATATCATGGGATGTAGCCAGAGACCATCCCCAGCCTGTGCACAGGAGCTATTGCAGTTATTGAAGAATGGACTAGGGTTATGGATGAAGGATGGAGGGACTGGTTGCTGGGCTATGGATGGAGACTACGGGACACCTGCCTGGTTCATAGTCTCTGACTGAAAAAATGGCAGGCGGTGACTAGCCAGCGACTAAATGGGCCCCCCCTGGCGTCATGAGTCGTATAGACCGGACTGAGGGGCAACATTGGCGTCTGCCAGCTCAGGGGTGTAGAGAGGTGTGCTGCGCTTTCTCCGAGGTTACTCGCGGCGTTATGCCCTTTAACACTTCCACCCCTGGAGCATATAGCTCTAGCGACTCCACTCTGGCCGGCCGGTTAAGGCAAGCCAGAGGTGAAAGTCCTGCAGACCCTCTCGGATTCCACTTCGGCAAGCCGAAGACGAGGGTCTTGACCGACTCTCGGGAGCACTCGGATTAACAACTGGCCCCGTGGTGTCGCTACTCACCAACAGCTCGCCACAAAGCTGCCCTGCGGGGCTATTATTATTATTATTATTATTATTATTATTATTATTTATATGTTTGCGATTTTTTCATCTCAGCTATAGAGCTGGTATAATATAAGATCAGCTACGGGCATGGCCAAGTACCTGATCTATAATCGAATCTATAAAAATATTTGGATTACGATTATTATTATTATTATTATTATTATGTTTGTACGCTTTGGAGCTCACGGGTCAAAAGTGGCCCGGTCCTTTATAAGGCTTGCGTGGGGATACAGATCCAACACGTAGAGGCCGTTTTAAGCGCAAAATAATCGACAAAAGTGAAAGTGGTGCACATGCTGGATCTAGTCTCTGACTATATCATGGGATGTAGCCAGATACCATCCCCAGCCTGTGCACAGGAGCTATTGCAGTTATTGGAGAATGGACTAGGGTTATGGATGAAGGATGGGTGGACTGGTTACTGGGCTATGGATGGAGACTACGGGACACCTGCCTGGTTCATAGTCTCGGACTGAAAAAATGGCAGGCGGTGACTAGCCAGCGACTAAATGGGCCCCTCCTGGCGTCATGGGTCGTATAGACCGGACTGAGGGGCAACATCGGCGTCTGCCGGCTCAGGGGTGTAGAGAGGTGTGCTGCGCTTTCTCCGAAGTTACTCGCGGCGTTATGCCCTTTAACACTTCCACCCCTGGAGCATATAGCTCTAGCGACTCCACTCTGGCCGGCCGGTTAAGGCAAGCCAGAGGTGAAAGTCCTGCAGACCCTCTCGGATTCCACTTCGGCAAGCCGAAGACGAGGGTCTTGACCGACTCTCGGGAGCACTCGGATTAACAACTGGCCCCGTGGTGTCGCTACTCACCAACAGCTCGCCACAAAGCTGCCCTGCGGGGCCGGCGCCACAAAGCTGCCCTGCGGGGCACGCCACAAAGCTGCCCTATTATTATTATTATTATTATTATTATTATTATTATTAAACGTCATCCTGATGCAGAAGAAATCCCATCTCCTAGTATACGCAGAAATGTGTAAAACCTAAATACTTACCTTTTTCCGTTTTTTCCTAAACATCGCTCATTTCACCCCGATGTTTAGTCTACCCCCGGGAGGTGTTACAAATAGCCCTCGCACCCTATATTGCTTACTTGACATTTCGCCTTTTGCCGACTCATCCTTTTCTATCCATAGCCTGCGATCCCTCGCATCTCCACGCCAGTCTCAATCCACCATCCGAACTAGACGGCTGTCTTATCCTATTAATCTCGTGTTCTTTTTTAAAAACCCAAATCCTCTGAGGCTCATAACAGGTCGTTGCCCTCGGCCGGCTACTTCGATAGTGCGTAAACGAGTACTCACCGCGCTCAAAGGATGATTTATTTTTTATTTTTTTCGAAACATTCTTTGTCGTTTTACTCGAAAACTAGCCTGAATATTTTTGAAAAAACACTTGGGTCTTATTTGTATGATTTTTTTAGATGTGTTGGTAAAGTATTATCAGTTAAAAAATAACACCTGATACAGGGTGTTAGGTAAATGGGTATATGAGCCGACACTAGCCCATGTTAACATAGGCATATAAATGGTATGGTGAAGTCAGAAATTTGATATCATCATTTAAATTTTTTTAATTTTCATACAAAATAAATTTTATGAAATCCGATTTGTATGAAAATTAAAATAATTAAATTATTTTCACCTATTTACCACTCCAGAGCATGACACATACTGAGCGGTGGCCAATTTTGGTTCTAACTTGTACTTGTTTTTTGTTATCTGATTCTGTGTGTTATATTTTAAATTGGAACCAAATAAATGTTTTTTCTTTCTTTCTTTCTTTCTTTCTTTCTTTCTTTCTTTCTATCTTTCTTTCTTTCTTTCTTTCTTTCTTTACTCATGTGATTCTTTTAGAAGTCTTACTGTAGAAAATAGATTACAAAAGGCAAAACGTCTCGGGGTATGCATGACCTGTTTACGGGAAGGCCACGTAGAAAAGCGCTGTAGGTTTTCATGCTGCAAATATTGCAAAGATAACCACAACACTTTACTTTCACTTAGACCAATCCAACAATAAAGTAGAACGTCATCCAATGCCTACTACTAAAGCCTGGTCCGTGAGCACGTAGAATCCCGTCCAATGACCCCAAGCTACCCATCCTTATCGCTCGCGCGTAATTATATTGCTGTCGCGACTGTGCGACGCGCGCCCGCAGTGAGTGTGCGAGCGCGACAGCAACATAATTACGTGCGAGCGACAGAGATGGGCAGCTTGGGGTCATTGGACGGGATTCTACGTGCTCACGGACCAGGCTTTAGTAACAATGTTTCATTTTCTGCAGATATACAACCTAATTCTCAAAGTCATATCTTGCTTTCCACAGCTGTGGTGAGAGCGGTGAGCGACAAAGGTCAAAGGTACAGCGCCAGAGTCCTGCTCGACAACGTTAGTCCAGTTCACTTTGGTACTGACGCCGTGTGTACCAAGCTCGGATTGTCCCGACTTGGCGACAGTTCCATCCAAGGTTACAGGTATTAACAATATAACTAGTACTAGTACACAGTCTTGCAACCTCACCATCGAATCAATGCATAATGAGTACTCAATTAAAATTAATTGCCACATTTTGCCTGAAATAAATAAAAAATTGCCAGCATCCTACATAAATATGAATTGCATACCAATTCCTACAGGACTAATTTTAGCGGACTCATCATTTAACATTCCAACAGATATAGATATTCTACTAGGAGCTGAAATATTTTGGGAAGTAATTCAGAGTAATCACATAAATTTAGGAAAAAAACTTGCCAAAATTATGTGAAACAAAATTGGGTTGGTTAATTTCTGGTTCTGTACCTACTAATAATAATTTAAACGTTACTCATTCATATTTTTGTAATTTTTCAAAAACAAACAGCATACAATTATCAAAATTTTGGGAGCTAGATTCAATTTCTCCTAAACATTGTCTTTCTTTGGATGAACGCGCGTGCGTGAAAGTTTCATGTTAAATACCAAACGTAGTCCGGACGGTCAGTTTATTGTTACCATGCCGCTCAGTGCGGAACCCAGCGTTCTCGGTGACTCATACGCTATGGCTAAACGTAGGTTTTTAACTTTAGAGAAACGTTTCGAGCGCGATGCTACATTTATACGTATGTAGGTACATGGATTTCATGGATGAGTACGAATTTTTGGGACACAAACTTATCGAACGGTGATCGGCATAAAATTAGCTATTTCTTGCCCCACCATGGCTGACGTATTGCGAGAATCTAGCAAAACAACGAAGCTGCGAGTAGTTTTTGACGCGTCTGCTAAGTCTACGTCAGGCGTATCACTCAACGACATCCAATACGTCGGTCCAACTATACAGAATGATTTATTTTCAATTTTAATTAGGTTCAGGTAACACAAATATATAATTTCTGGAGATGTTGAGAAGATGTATCGAGCAATTTTACTGAATCCTAAGCAACGCTCCCTACTTGGGTATTTCTTATGAAATCTTGAGATTTTATTTAAATTTCTTTTTTTTTTTACATAAACTTAGATATTTTTTGCAGAGATCAGAAAAGTTACTTTTAGAGATCTGTCCAGGGGTATTGGTCTTCCATATTTTTTTTATATTACCTATAAAAAAACCGGCCAAGTGCGAGTCGGACTCGCACACCGAGGGTTCCGCCGTACAAACGTAGCGGTTTACAATTTATGACGTATTAAATCAAATTACTTACTAGATATCGTTCAAACCAATTGTATGGTAATGCGTAATGCACATTATATATTTTTTTTAGTTTTAATATTATCTTATTTTGGAACTTACAGAGAGGGGACACATTTTAATACTTTGGAAGTGACTCTCGCGCAAACCGTTCAGTTTAGAACAATCATAGTTATGGTAATTTTGTGAGAGTCAACATAGTTAATATTTTTTATTTTATAATATAACTAAAATAGTAGGCCAGTACCTTGTAATAGTTCTTTTATTCATCATCATCAACAGCCCTTTACAGTCCACTGCTGGACTATGAGCCTCCTCCACTATAGTGGAGGGTTTTGCCATAATCTCCACGCTTGGCAGGCGGGTTGGAGATCGCAGCTTAAAAGATTGATGTTTTTCAGAGAGCGCTGCTGCCCATTCTCTGTTTGATGTGTAGTCCCTAAGTCGCCTCTTACGACACCCGCGGGAGAGTAGGGGTTGGTGACAAATGTATTCTACTCTGCCGTCACCACACGGCTTAGTTCTTTTATTAAAGTTATTTATTTACAACATTTTATAGTCATCGTTTTAAAGCGTTTTGAATTTTTGCGTTGATTTAGAATTTTTCACAGTTTAGAGGCAATTAGATTTAAGAAGTAGTGTCCGACTACTAAACTAGTATTACGACCGAAACCGAAACCGAAAACGAATTTCGGCAACGGTGTCTATTTCGGCCGAAACCGAAACCGAAACCGAAACTTCCTTACAAGGCTCATATTTTGAGGGAAAAATAAAGAAAACGTTATTATAATCAGTCAGACTTTATTGTTTTCTCTTTAAATCACATAGATTTTCATGCTATTTAGACAAGTGTAGTTTCAAACCAGTAATAGTTTGCCTTCTAGACTCGAACGGAACTTCCTAGTGAATATAATTTATTGCACTGTTTGCACTTAGCTTTCGATAAATCAGATGGAATTGTTTCAAAATATTGCCATATGCTGTTTTTTAACGACATTGTTCTTTTATCATCGATGATTGAAGAATACTACAACAAAAGAAAGATTGTCTGTTAGGTATAATCTATACTTAATGTAAGGGGATCTTGCATATTGATAAGCAGATATTAGGACATTAACACGGTTAAACTAAAAATTGCCACATAATTCGTAGTTTTTTTCTGGTATAAATAATAAAACGGCAACTTTCATACAAAAATGCAAGAACTCTGACATTCATGTTCTACTATTCTATTTACTAAAATTTAACTATTACATAATGCATTAAAATTGAACTTATAACGCGCCTTTTTACTCTAAAAGGTATCAAATTATGTATTAAAAAAGAAAAAGAAGGATTTATAGTCTAGATTTTTTTAATTACATCTACATATCCCGTCTCATAGTAGGGTCTTTTACCTTAATAATTTCTCAAAACAAAATTGGTAGTACGTACGTTAGTATCTACTGTACTTGCCACTTGGATACCTTGGTGATAAATACTAAAATGAACTTTGAAACTCTGAATCCATAATATTATCACCATGAAATGCACTATAGTGATTACTAACTACATAACTAATGTATAGCATTTGCGAACCAAAAAAATGTTTTTTTGTCTATCCCGCGGATTTATAAAAAAAAAAAATAGGTTAGATTAAACTTGATTATACTTTTATCAGTCATATTGAATATTTTTTTTATGTTTACTACCCGCTCTTATGTTATAACGACATAAAACGAGATAAAACTTACCAAATTCAAAATGAAACACTCGAAAACTTGCCACCACAAAAAAGCAAAACTAACAGCAAACAAACAAGCCAGCGAATCACGACATTGGCTCTGATCGGATTCATTCACTCATTCAACGCGCCGAACATGACCGATAACAGCGCGGAAACTCCCGAATGCACATTCGGTTTCGGTCGTAGTTTCGGCAAGTTTGCCGCCGAAAACGAAACTAAACCGAAACTCGTGTTTTTACCGAAACTCAACCGAAAACGAAACCGAAACCGAACATTCGGTCGGACACTATTAAGAAGTGTTTGATATGAATTTCAACTTTAATATCTCTACGCGTTCATGTGAAAAAGGGTAGGTAGTAAGTTTATAATTATTAAAAAAATATTTTATGTCATGTAAGCAAAATTAACATTTTAATATTTTATGTAACTTCAAATTTATCATTTTCGCAATTTTTCCTTTATCTGTACTATATAACGTTGCTTCGTGCCGAATTTCAAGATTCTGATTATTTTGTCAAAAAGGCTCAGTTCGGCTGCTTTTGCAGTGAGAAAGATAAGGCAATTAACTGACATTGAAACGGCAAGGCTAGTATATTTTAGCTATTTTCACAGTATAATGTCATACGGCATATTGTTGTGGGGCTCAGCCGCGGACATTGAAACTGTGTTTGTTCTGCAGAAGAGAGCAGTGCGGGCCATTTATAACCTTGGACCCCGATTTTCCTTGAAAGAATTTTTTAAGGAAATTAACATACTGACAGTAGCTTCACAGTTCATTTATGAAAACCTTTTATATGTTCGCAAAAATATAGAGCAATTCACGAAAAAGAGCGATTTGCATAACTTTAATACAAGAAACAAAAATAAACTTGCCGTTCCAAATTTCAGACTGCATAACATTGGGAATACATTTATGGGGAAATGTATTAAATTATTTAATAAATTACCACAAACTGTTGTAGAACTACCCATTCATAAATTCAAAGCACATATGGGGCATTCCACGCGAAGCGGGCAGGTAAAAAAAGTCGATGTTTGCGATTTCAGTAATATTTGAGTATGTTCTACCTATACATACTATTGATACGTGTACCAAATATTTTTGTAATATAATGACTAGTTTAAAGAGTTATGGGTCTTCGAAGTTTTCGACAACCGGTTGGCATGCAGTAAGTACTTCAAAGCCGATTATGGAGTCATAAAATTATCTTCTTTCTTTCTTTTCAGCCAAATGACGTCCACTGCTGGACAAAGGCCTCCCCCAAGGTTTTCCACAATGAACGGTCCTGCGCTGCCCGCATCCAGGCTCTTCCCGCGACCTTTACCAGATCGTCGGTCCACCTAGTAGGAGGCCTGCCCACGCTACGTCTTCCAGCCCGTGGTCGCCACTCGAGAACTTTCCTGCCCCAACGGCCATCGTCTCTACGAGCTATGTGCCCCGCCCACTGCCACTTGATTTTAGCAATTCTGCGAGCTATGTCGGTTACTTTGGTTCTCCTGCGGATCTCCTCATTTCTGATTCGATCACGCAGGGAAACTCCGAGCATAGCCCGCTCCATCGCCCTTTGGGTGACCTTGAGCCTTCTTATGAGGCCCATAGTAAGCGACCACGTCTCAGATCCGTATACCATCACTGGCAACACGCATTGGTCAAATACTTTCGACTTAAGACACTGCGGTATTTCGGACGTGAGTATATGGCGAAGCTTCCCGAACGCTGCCCATCCGAGTTGGATTCGACGATTGACCTCTTTCTCGAAGTTGGACCTACCTAACTGGACTGTTTGTCCCAGGTATACATAATTGTCAACAACTTCGAGTGTAGAGTCTCCAACCTTCAGAGGAGTGGGTGCAACACGGACATTAGACATGATTTTTGTCTTGTCCATGTTCATTCTGAGGCCCACTTGTTGAGAGGCTCTACTGAGGCCATCGAGCATTGTGCCTAGATCCTCCAAGGTCTCAGCCATGACTACGATATCATCCGCGAATCGAAGGTGGGTGATGTACTCGCCGTTGATATTTATGCCAAATCCGTTCCAGTCCAGAAGCTTGAAGACATCTTCCAGGGCGGTGGTAAACAGTTTTGGAGATATGACGTCTCCCTGTCTTACCCCTCGCTGCAACTGGATAGGTTTCGAGTCCCGATCCTGGAGGCGGACCGACATTGTGGCGTTTTTGTACAAACCCCTCAACACTTCGATATATCGATAGTCAATTTGGCACCTTTGGAGAGACTGTAGCACTGCCCAGGTCTCGACCGAATCGAAGGCTTTTTCATAATCCACAAACGCCAGGCAAAGTGGTTGATTATACTCCTCGGTCTTCTGTATAATCTGCCTTAGCGTATGTATGTGGTCTATGGTACTAAAGCCTTTTCGGAAACCGGCTTGTTCGGGAGGCTGGAAGTCGTCGAGCCTGCGAGCGAGACGATTCGTAATGACTCTCGAAAACAGCTTGTAGACATGGCTCAGAAGTGAGATGGGTCTATAATTCTTCAACAAGGTTTTGTCACCTTTTTTGAAGAAGAGTACCACCACACTTCTGTGCCATGTCGTAGGCGTTTTTCCTTCGAGGATGACGGAATTTAAATTAAAAAATTTAAAAATGGTGGCACAAACAAAAAAACGGCCCCTAGTCCCCGGCGGCCCCACTATCCCGGACCACGGTAGCGGTCACGGTAACGGTGGGGCAAGGGGTGCGAAGAATCCCCGGGGGATGCCAAGCTACCAACACCGACGACCTCTGGCCCTGGCAACCTATAACGCTCGCACACTGCGTACAGACGTGAAGCTAATGGAACTCGAGGAAGAATTGAGCAGGTTACGGTGGGATATCGTAGGATTATGTGAAGTCCGAAGAGAGGGAGAGGACACCATAATTCTCAAATCCGGAAACCTGCTCTATAACCGGGAGGGCGACCAGCAGTCCCAGGGTGGTGTCGGGTTTATCGTCCACAAGTCCCTTGTCAACAACGTGGTCCAGATCGAGAGTGTTTCGGCGAGGGTAGCGTACCTGATACTCAGAATCACCAAACGGTATTCGCTGAAGGTCATACAGGTATACGCACCGACCACGGAACACCCCGACGACGAAGTGGAGACTATGTATGAGGATATTTCCAGAGCCATACATAGCTCCCGGTCCCATTTTACCGTTGTGATGGGGGACTTCAACGCGAGGCTAGGTAAACGAAGCGATAATGAGCCGAAAGTGGGGCAATTTGGGTATGGAGAGAGGAACGCACGTGGCCAACTGCTGGCTGGCTTTATGGAGAAGGAGGGCCTCTTTATGATGAACTCCTTCTTCAGAAAGCCAAAACAGCGAAAGTGGACATGGCTGCATCCCAATGGCGCTACAAAAAATGAGATAGACTTCATCTTGTCGACGAAGAAGCATATATTCAATGATGTCTCTGTGATCAATTCGGTCAAAACAGGAAGCGATCACCGAATGGTAAGAGGCACATTGAATATCAGACCCAAGCTCGAGAGATGTCGACTGATGAAGTCTACGCTCCGCCCAGCGCCCATCCAACTCCAAAACCCCGAAAGCTTTCAAAATCAGCTCGAGTTGCAAAATCGTTTCGAATGCCTAGGAGACTGCGAAAATGTGGACGAATACAATGACAGGTTCGTGGAAATTGTCCAAACGACTGGGTCTAAGTTCTTTAAAACCCGTCGTTCAAAAGGAACCAAAAAGATCTCTGACCTCACCAATCAACTCATGGAAGAGAGACGGAACTTGGTTTTGCAGTCCTCTGAAGATGCTGCTCAGTATCGGCGCCTTAACAGACAGATCTCCAAGTCTTTGACTCGCGACCTACGCCAATTTAATACAGACCGTATTAAAGAGGCGATTGAGCGAAACAAAGGCTCTAAAGTGTTCGCAAGAGATCTGTCTGTTGGCCAAAGTCAACTGACCAAGCTGAAGACAGAGGATGGCAGAGCCATTTCGTCGGGGCCGGAGATATTGGAAGAGGTTGAGAAGTTCTACGGACAATTATACACGACTGTACGCGCACCTGTCACAAATCTAGCCGAAGACCCAAGAGCTAGACTGACCCGACACTATACCGAAGATATCCCGGACGTCAGTCTGTATGAGATTAGAATGGCTCTCAAACAGCTGAAGAACAACAAGGCACCGGGTGATGATGGAATCACGGCTGAGCTTTTGAAGGCAGGCGGAACGCCGGTACTAAGGGCTCTTCAGAAGCATAAAATTATATATTAAAATAATTAAACCACGGGATTTATTACTTCATTTACCGTGCTTTTTAACTGTATTTTTGGAAACGAAAAAAAAATTTCCTAAAAAAAAATGCAAATTATTTTTTTTCCTTGATTTTCACAAAGTTCGACCCTTTCGATTTTTTTATTTTTTTTTTTATTTAAATAGCTAATATTGTGTAGAACATTCATGCCAACTTTCAAAGTGGGCGTGGAAGTGGATTCGGAGCTAGACTGAAAATACTGCCGAAGGGTGGCATCCAGCGCCGCGCCGTCGCGCTACCGCGCCGGAAGCCCGCCGCCTGTGCGCGTTTAGTTAAACTGACAAGCAAATAAAATCACTTTTGACGGAATGTTTTGTAGATTTTTAATAACACCAAGACATTTTTAATACCTATTAAATACTAAAATACGTTATAAAATAAAGTAGTAGTAGTAAATAAAGTTGCGTTTTTCCGTATCGTGAAAAATAAATTACATTACTCGTAACTGTGAATATTTCCTAACAAAAATAGAATGAGCTGTTATTTTTATACCTTTCGAGTTACAAAAGGCGATTATGTGGGAGGCAGACGGTCGTCAGTGCTTTCATCCTATTCCTATGAAATTAAGTGGCTCATAATAATTTTTAGATATAATGAATACTAGACCTTTCATTCTATCTAGTCTTTTGAAAGGTCGTAAATTATTGGTAATTAGAAGATATTGTGGACCGGATTAATAGATCCACCAGTTAATTTAGGTCAGGACTAATACCCAGAACCGAACCGAACCGAACCGGCCGTGCCGCCCGGCATGTGCGGATACGCCATAACTAGGCTTGTGTAGTACATGTACTATGTACTAATAGGAAGCAATTCCTTTAATTAAGTGAACGAGAACGAACTATTCCGTCTTGGTCGTTCAAATCGGTCTTTTAGTTCACTTTAGTACAGCCGATCACTAATGAATAGAAATCATCCGATCAGAAATGTGTAAAACCTAAATACTTACCTTTTTCCGTTTTTTCCTAAACATCGCTCATTTCACCCCGATGTTTAGTCTACCCCCGGGAGGTGTTACAGATAGCCCTCGCACCCTATATTGCTTACTTGACATTTCGCCTTTTGCCGACTCATCCTTTTCTATCCATAGCCTGCGATCCCTCGCATCTCCACGCCAGTCTCAATCCACCATCCGAACTAGACGGCTGTCTTATCCTATTAATCTCGTGTTCTTTTTTAAAAACCCAAATCCTCTGAGGCTCATAACAGGTCGTTGCCCTCGGCCGGCTACTTCGATAGTGCGTAAACGAGTACTCACCGCGCTCAAAGGATGATTTATTTTTTATTTTTTTCGAAACATTCTTTGTCGTTTTACTCGAAAACTAGCCTGAATATTTTTGAAAAAACACTTGGGTCTTATTTGTATGATTTTTTTAGATGTGTTGGTAAAGTATTATCAGTTAAAAAATAACACCTGATACAGGGTGTTAGGTAAATGGGTATATGAGCCGACACTAGCCCATGTTAACATAGGCATATAAATGGTATGGTGAAGTCAGAAATTTGATATCATCATTTAAATTTTTTTAATTTTCATACAAAATAAATTTTATGAAATCCGATTTGTATGAAAATTAAAATAATTAAATTATTTTCACCTATTTACCACTCCAGAGCATGACACATACTGAGCGGTGGCCAATTTTGGTTCTAACTTGTACTTGTTTTTTGTTATCTGATTCTGTGTGTTATATTTTAAATTGGAACCAAATAAATGTTTTTCTTTCTTTCTTTCTTTCTTTCTTTCTTTCTTTCTTTCTTTCTTTCTTTCTTTCTATCTTTCTTTCTTTCTTTCTTTCTTTCTTTACTCATGTGATTCTTTTAGAAGTCTTACTGTAGAAAATAGATTACAAAAGGCAAAACGTCTCGGGGTATGCATGACCTGTTTACGGGAAGGCCACGTAGAAAAGCGCTGTAGGTTTTCATGCTGCAAATATTGCAAAGATAACCACAACACTTTACTTTCACTTAGACCAATCCAACAATAAAGTAGAACGTCATCCAATGCCTACTACTAAAGCCTGGTCCGTGAGCACGTAGAATCCCGTCCAATGACCCCAAGCTACCCATCCTTATCGCTCGCGCGTAATTATATTGCTGTCGCGACTGTGCGACGCGCGCCCGCAGTGAGTGTGCGAGCGCGACAGCAACATAATTACGTGCGAGCGACAGAGATGGGCAGCTTGGGGTCATTGGACGGGATTCTACGTGCTCACGGACCAGGCTTTAGTAACAATGTTTCATTTTCTGCAGATATACAACCTAATTCTCAAAGTCATATCTTGCTTTCCACAGCTGTGGTGAGAGCGGTGAGCGACAAAGGTCAAAGGTACAGCGCCAGAGTCCTGCTCGACAACGTTAGTCCAGTTCACTTTGGTACTGACGCCGTGTGTACCAAGCTCGGATTGTCCCGACTTGGCGACAGTTCCATCCAAGGTTACAGGTATTAACAATATAACTAGTACTAGTACACAGTCTTGCAACCTCACCATCGAATCAATGCATAATGAGTACTCAATTAAAATTAATTGCCACATTTTGCCTGAAATAAATAAAAAATTGCCAGCATCCTACATAAATATGAATTGCATACCAATTCCTACAGGACTAATTTTAGCGGACTCATCATTTAACATTCCAACAGATATAGATATTCTACTAGGAGCTGAAATATTTTGGGAAGTAATTCAGAGTAATCACATAAATTTAGGAAAAAAACTTGCCAAAATTATGTGAAACAAAATTGGGTTGGTTAATTTCTGGTTCTGTACCTACTAATAATAATTTAAACGTTACTCATTCATATTTTTGTAATTTTTCAAAAACAAACAGCATACAATTATCAAAATTTTGGGAGCTAGATTCAATTTCTCCTAAACATTGTCTTTCTTTGGATGAACGCGCGTGCGTGAAAGTTTCATGTTAAATACCAAACGTAGTCCGGACGGTCAGTTTATTGTTACCATGCCGCTCAGTGCGGAACCCAGCGTTCTCGGTGACTCATACGCTATGGCTAAACGTAGGTTTTTAACTTTAGAGAAACGTTTCGAGCGCGATGCTACATTTATACGTATGTAGGTACATGGATTTCATGGATGAGTACGAATTTTTGGGACACAAACTTATCGAACGGTGATCGGCATAAAATTAGCTATTTCTTGCCCCACCATGGCTGACGTATTGCGAGAATCTAGCAAAACAACGAAGCTGCGAGTAGTTTTTGACGCGTCTGCTAAGTCTACGTCAGGCGTATCACTCAACGACATCCAATACGTCGGTCCAACTATACAGAATGATTTATTTTCAATTTTAATTAGGTTCAGGTAACACAAATATATAATTTCTGGAGATGTTGAGAAGATGTATCGAGCAATTTTACTGAATCCTAAGCAACGCTCCCTACTTGGGTATTTCTTATGAAATCTTGAGATTTTATTTAAATTTCTTTTTTTTTTTACATAAACTTAGATATTTTTTGCAGAGATCAGAAAAGTTACTTTTAGAGATCTGTCCAGGGGTATTGGTCTTCCATATTTTTTTTATATTACCTATAAAAAAACCGGCCAAGTGCGAGTCGGACTCGCACACCGAGGGTTCCGCCGTACAAACGTAGCGGTTTACAATTTATGACGTATTAAATCAAATTACTTACTAGATATCGTTCAAACCAATTGTATGGTAATGCGTAATGCACATTATATATTTTTTTTAGTTTTAATATTATCTTATTTTGGAACTTACAGAGAGGGGACACATTTTAATACTTTGGAAGTGACTCTCGCGCAAACCGTTCAGTTTAGAACAATCATAGTTATGGTAATTTTGTGAGAGTCAACATAGTTAATATTTTTTATTTTATAATATAACTAAAATAGTAGGCCAGTACCTTGTAATAGTTCTTTTATTCATCATCATCAACAGCCCTTTACAGTCCACTGCTGGACTATGAGCCTCCTCCACTATAGTGGAGGGTTTTGCCATAATCTCCACGCTTGGCAGGCGGGTTGGAGATCGCAGCTTAAAAGATTGATGTTTTTCAGAGAGCGCTGCTGCCCATTCTCTGTTTGATGTGTAGTCCCTAAGTCGCCTCTTACGACACCCGCGGGAGAGTAGGGGTTGGTGACAAATGTATTCTACTCTGCCGTCACCACACGGCTTAGTTCTTTTATTAAAGTTATTTATTTACAACATTTTATAGTCATCGTTTTAAAGCGTTTTGAATTTTTGCGTTGATTTAGAATTTTTCACAGTTTAGAGGCAATTAGATTTAAGAAGTAGTGTCCGACTACTAAACTAGTATTACGACCGAAACCGAAACCGAAAACGAATTTCGGCAACGGTGTCTATTTCGGCCGAAACCGAAACCGAAACCGAAACTTCCTTACAAGGCTCATATTTTGAGGGAAAAATAAAGAAAACGTTATTATAATCAGTCAGACTTTATTGTTTTCTCTTTAAATCACATAGATTTTCATGCTATTTAGACAAGTGTAGTTTCAAACCAGTAATAGTTTGCCTTCTAGACTCGAACGGAACTTCCTAGTGAATATAATTTATTGCACTGTTTGCACTTAGCTTTCGATAAATCAGATGGAATTGTTTCAAAATATTGCCATATGCTGTTTTTTAACGACATTGTTCTTTTATCATCGATGATTGAAGAATACTACAACAAAAGAAAGATTGTCTGTTAGGTATAATCTATACTTAATGTAAGGGGATCTTGCATATTGATAAGCAGATATTAGGACATTAACACGGTTAAACTAAAAATTGCCACATAATTCGTAGTTTTTTTCTGGTATAAATAATAAAACGGCAACTTTCATACAAAAATGCAAGAACTCTGACATTCATGTTCTACTATTCTATTTACTAAAATTTAACTATTACATAATGCATTAAAATTGAACTTATAACGCGCCTTTTTACTCTAAAAGGTATCAAATTATGTATTAAAAAAGAAAAAGAAGGATTTATAGTCTAGATTTTTTTAATTACATCTACATATCCCGTCTCATAGTAGGGTCTTTTACCTTAATAATTTCTCAAAACAAAATTGGTAGTACGTACGTTAGTATCTACTGTACTTGCCACTTGGATACCTTGGTGATAAATACTAAAATGAACTTTGAAACTCTGAATCCATAATATTATCACCATGAAATGCACTATAGTGATTACTAACTACATAACTAATGTATAGCATTTGCGAACCAAAAAAATGTTTTTTTGTCTATCCCGCGGATTTATAAAAAAAAAAAAATAGGTTAGATTAAACTTGATTATACTTTTATCAGTCATATTGAATATTTTTTTTATGTTTACTACCCGCTCTTATGTTATAACGACATAAAACGAGATAAAACTTACCAAATTCAAAATGAAACACTCGAAAACTTGCCACCACAAAAAAGCAAAACTAACAGCAAACAAACAAGCCAGCGAATCACGACATTGGCTCTGATCGGATTCATTCACTCATTCAACGCGCCGAACATGACCGATAACAGCGCGGAAACTCCCGAATGCACATTCGGTTTCGGTCGTAGTTTCGGCAAGTTTGCCGCCGAAAACGAAACTAAACCGAAACTCGTGTTTTTACCGAAACTCAACCGAAAACGAAACCGAAACCGAACATTCGGTCGGACACTATTAAGAAGTGTTTGATATGAATTTCAACTTTAATATCTCTACGCGTTCATGTGAAAAAGGGTAGGTAGTAAGTTTATAATTATTAAAAAAATATTTTATGTCATGTAAGCAAAATTAACATTTTAATATTTTATGTAACTTCAAATTTATCATTTTCGCAATTTTTCCTTTATCTGTACTATATAACGTTGCTTCGTGCCGAATTTCAAGATTCTGATTATTTTGTCAAAAAGGCTCAGTTCGGCTGCTTTTGCAGTGAGAAAGATAAGGCAATTAACTGACATTGAAACGGCAAGGCTAGTATATTTTAGCTATTTTCACAGTATAATGTCATACGGCATATTGTTGTGGGGCTCAGCCGCGGACATTGAAACTGTGTTTGTTCTGCAGAAGAGAGCAGTGCGGGCCATTTATAACCTTGGACCCCGATTTTCCTTGAAAGAATTTTTTAAGGAAATTAACATACTGACAGTAGCTTCACAGTTCATTTATGAAAACCTTTTATATGTTCGCAAAAATATAGAGCAATTCACGAAAAAGAGCGATTTGCATAACTTTAATACAAGAAACAAAAATAAACTTGCCGTTCCAAATTTCAGACTGCATAACATTGGGAATACATTTATGGGGAAATGTATTAAATTATTTAATAAATTACCACAAACTGTTGTAGAACTACCCATTCATAAATTCAAAGCACATATGGGGCATTCCACGCGAAGCGGGCAGGTAAAAAAAGTCGATGTTTGCGATTTCAGTAATACAGTGTGAGTCACGTTAAAGTGTACATATGAAAATATGTGAAACTAGACTTATTCTTATCGACAAAAAAGAGGTCAAAAAATTTTTGAGATTTTTTTTTAATTTTTTATAGATTTTTTTTTCTTCCAATTACTTCTCGTAAAGAAAACGTAATAACTTTTAAACTAAGAGGTATATCCTGATAAAATAAAAACAGTAATAATGCTAAATAAAAGGCGATACTTAAAAAATACATGAAATACCCTGAAAATGCCAACAAATAATAAAAAATAAATTTTTTTGAAAAAAATCTGCTTAAAAATTCGTATTTTTTTGGTTATTTGATAAATTTCTCAAAAAAATGCCCCTATAACCGGTGGTTTTTATTACTTTGTATTATTCTCTATCGTATTATCTTTGTAAAACCAAAAACCGCATGTCTCAATCCCTATCACAACATTTGCTATGATCGTTTGAACAAAGGCCTGCCACAACATTATTCTCCGCTACAGGTAGAGACAATTTTAATTTTAACTAAAATGCTTATTTTACTTCGAAATCTTTGGTTTTTATTTGAAATCTAACTTATCTTTATCAAAATTACAAATCTAGAGCCATTTTCAGTTTCGTTGTTAACGAAGCGTTGAATGGCGCGCCCGGAGAGGCTTAGTTCAAACGATCATTGCAAACGTTGTGATAGGGATAGAGACAAGCGATTTTTGGTTTTACGAAGGTAATACGATAGAGAATAATACAAAGTAATAAAAACCACCGGTTATAGGGGCATTTTTTGGAGAAATTTATCAAATAACCAAAAAAAACACGAATTTAAAAGCAAATTTTTTTCAAAAAGTATCATTTTTTATTATTTGTTGGCCTTTTTTGTGTATTTTAGGTTTTTTTTTTGTATCGCCTGTTATTTAGCATTATTACTGTTTTCATTTTATCAGGATATACCGCTTGGTTTAAAAGTTATTACGTTTTCTTTACAATAAGTAATTGGAAGAAAAAAAATTCTATAAATTTTTTTTAAAAAATCTCAAAAAAATTTTGACCTCTTTTTTGTCGATAAAAATAGGTCTAGTTTCATCTATTTTCATATGTACACTTTAACGTGACTCACACTGTATTTGAGTATGTTCTACCTATACATACTATTGATACGTGTACCAAATATTTTTGTAATATAATGACTAGTTTAAAGAGTTATGGGTCTTCGAAGTTTTCGACAACCGGTTGGCATGCAGTAAGTACTTCAAAGCCGATTATGGAGTCATAAAATTATCTTCTTTCTTTCTTTTCAGCCAAATGACGTCCACTGCTGGACAAAGGCCTCCCCCAAGGTTTTCCACAATGAACGGTCCTGCGCTGCCCGCATCCAGGCTCTTCCCGCGACCTTTACCAGATCGTCGGTCCACCTAGTAGGAGGCCTGCCCACGCTACGTCTTCCAGCCCGTGGTCGCCACTCGAGAACTTTCCTGCCCCAACGGCCATCGTCTCTACGAGCTATGTGCCCCGCCCACTGCCACTTGATTTTAGCAATTCTGCGAGCTATGTCGGTTACTTTGGTTCTCCTGCGGATCTCCTCATTTCTGATTCGATCACGCAGGGAAACTCCGAGCATAGCCCGCTCCATCGCCCTTTGGGTGACCTTGAGCCTTCTTATGAGGCCCATAGTAAGCGACCACGTCTCAGATCCGTATACCATCACTGGCAACACGCATTGGTCAAATACTTTCGACTTAAGACACTGCGGTATTTCGGACGTGAGTATATGGCGAAGCTTCCCGAACGCTGCCCATCCGAGTTGGATTCGACGATTGACCTCTTTCTCGAAGTTGGACCTACCTAACTGGACTGTTTGTCCCAGGTATACATAATTGTCAACAACTTCGAGTGTAGAGTCTCCAACCTTCAGAGGAGTGGGTGCAACACGGACATTAGACATGATTTTTGTCTTGTCCATGTTCATTCTGAGGCCCACTTGTTGAGAGGCTCTACTGAGGCCATCGAGCATTGTGCCTAGATCCTCCAAGGTCTCAGCCATGACTACGATATCATCCGCGAATCGAAGGTGGGTGATGTACTCGCCGTTGATATTTATGCCAAATCCGTTCCAGTCCAGAAGCTTGAAGACATCTTCCAGGGCGGTGGTAAACAGTTTTGGAGATATGACGTCTCCCTGTCTTACCCCTCGCTGCAACTGGATAGGTTTCGAGTCCCGATCCTGGAGGCGGACCGACATTGTGGCGTTTTTGTACAAACCCCTCAACACTTCGATATATCGATAGTCAATTTGGCACCTTTGGAGAGACTGTAGCACTGCCCAGGTCTCGACCGAATCGAAGGCTTTTTCATAATCCACAAACGCCAGGCAAAGTGGTTGATTATACTCCTCGGTCTTCTGTATAATCTGCCTTAGCGTATGTATGTGGTCTATGGTACTAAAGCCTTTTCGGAAACCGGCTTGTTCGGGAGGCTGGAAGTCGTCGAGCCTGCGAGCGAGACGATTCGTAATGACTCTCGAAAACAGCTTGTAGACATGGCTCAGAAGTGAGATGGGTCTATAATTCTTCAACAAGGTTTTGTCACCTTTTTTGAAGAAGAGTACCACCACACTTCTGTGCCATGTCGTAGGCGTTTTTCCTTCGAGGATGACGGAATTTAAATTAAAAAATTTAAAAATGGTGGCACAAACAAAAAAACGGCCCCTAGTCCCCGGCGGCCCCACTATCCCGGACCACGGTAGCGGTCACGGTAACGGTGGGGCAAGGGGTGCGAAGAATCCCCGGGGGATGCCAAGCTACCAACACCGACGACCTCTGGCCCTGGCAACCTATAACGCTCGCACACTGCGTACAGACGTGAAGCTAATGGAACTCGAGGAAGAATTGAGCAGGTTACGGTGGGATATCGTAGGATTATGTGAAGTCCGAAGAGAGGGAGAGGACACCATAATTCTCAAATCCGGAAACCTGCTCTATAACCGGGAGGGCGACCAGCAGTCCCAGGGTGGTGTCGGGTTTATCGTCCACAAGTCCCTTGTCAACAACGTGGTCCAGATCGAGAGTGTTTCGGCGAGGGTAGCGTACCTGATACTCAGAATCACCAAACGGTATTCGCTGAAGGTCATACAGGTATACGCACCGACCACGGAACACCCCGACGACGAAGTGGAGACTATGTATGAGGATATTTCCAGAGCCATACATAGCTCCCGGTCCCATTTTACCGTTGTGATGGGGGACTTCAACGCGAGGCTAGGTAAACGAAGCGATAATGAGCCGAAAGTGGGGCAATTTGGGTATGGAGAGAGGAACGCACGTGGCCAACTGCTGGCTGGCTTTATGGAGAAGGAGGGCCTCTTTATGATGAACTCCTTCTTCAGAAAGCCAAAACAGCGAAAGTGGACATGGCTGCATCCCAATGGCGCTACAAAAAATGAGATAGACTTCATCTTGTCGACGAAGAAGCATATATTCAATGATGTCTCTGTGATCAATTCGGTCAAAACAGGAAGCGATCACCGAATGGTAAGAGGCACATTGAATATCAGACCCAAGCTCGAGAGATGTCGACTGATGAAGTCTACGCTCCGCCCAGCGCCCATCCAACTCCAAAACCCCGAAAGCTTTCAGCTCGAGTTGCAAAATCGTTTCGAATGCCTAGGAGACTGCGAAAATGTGGACGAATACAATGACAGGTTCGTGGAAATTGTCCAAACGACTGGGTCTAAGTTCTTTAAAACCCGTCGTTCAAAAGGAACCAAAAAGATCTCTGACCTCACCAATCAACTCATGGAAGAGAGACGGAACTTGGTTTTGCAGTCCTCTGAAGATGCTGCTCAGTATCGGCGCCTTAACAGACAGATCTCCAAGTCTTTGACTCGCGACCTACGCCAATTTAATACAGACCGTATTAAAGAGGCGATTGAGCGAAACAAAGGCTCTAAAGTGTTCGCAAGAGATCTGTCTGTTGGCCAAAGTCAACTGACCAAGCTGAAGACAGAGGATGGCAGAGCCATTTCGTCGGGGCCGGAGATATTGGAAGAGGTTGAGAAGTTCTACGGACAATTATACACGACTGTACGCGCACCTGTCACAAATCTAGCCGAAGACCCAAGAGCTAGACTGACCCGACACTATACCGAAGATATCCCGGACGTCAGTCTGTATGAGATTAGAATGGCTCTCAAACAGCTGAAGAACAACAAGGCACCGGGTGATGATGGAATCACGGCTGAGCTTTTGAAGGCAGGCGGAACGCCGGTACTAAGGGCTCTTCAGAAGCATAAAATTATATATTAAAATAATTAAACCACGGGATTTATTACTTCATTTACCGTGCTTTTTAACTGTATTTTTGGAAACGAAAAAAAAATTTCCTAAAAAAAAATGCAAATTATTTTTTTTCCTTGATTTTCACAAAGTTCGACCCTTTCGATTTTTTTATTTTTTTTTTTATTTAAATAGCTAATATTGTGTAGAACATTCATGCCAACTTTCAAAGTGGGCGTGGAAGTGGATTCGGAGCTAGACTGAAAATACTGCCGAAGGGTGGCATCCAGCGCCGCGCCGTCGCGCTACCGCGCTGGAAGCCCGCCGCCTGTGCGCGTTTAGTTAAACTGACAAGCAAATAAAATCACTTTTGACGGAATGTTTTGTAGATTTTTAATAACACCAAGACATTTTTAATACCTATTAAATACTAAAATACGTTATAAAATAAAGTAGTAGTAGTAAATAAAGTTGCGTTTTTCCGTATCGTGAAAAATAAATTACATTACTCGTAACTGTGAATATTTCCTAACAAAAATAGAATGAGCTGTTATTTTTATACCTTTCGAGTTACAAAAGGCGATTATGTGGGAGGCAGACGGTCGTCAGTGCTTTCATCCTATTCCTATGAAATTAAGTGGCTCATAATAATTTTTAGATATAATGAATACTAGACCTTTCATTCTATCTAGTCTTTTGAAAGGTCGTAAATTATTGGTAATTAGAAGATATTGTGGACCGGATTAATAGATCCACCAGTTAATTTAGGTCAGGACTAATACCCAGAACCGAACCGAACCGAACCGGCCGTGCCGCCCGGCATGTGCGGATACGCCATAACTAGGCTTGTGTAGTACATGTACTATGTACTAATAGGAAGCAATTCCTTTAATTAAGTGAACGAGAACGAACTATTCCGTCTTGGTCGTTCAAATCGGTCTTTTAGTTCACTTTAGTACAGCCGATCACTAATGAATAGAAATCATCCGATCAGAAATGTGTAAAACCTAAATACTTACCTTTTTCCGTTTTTTCCTAAACATCGCTCATTTCACCCCGATGTTTAGTCTACCCCCGGGAGGTGTTACAGATAGCCCTCGCACCCTATATTGCTTACTTGACATTTCGCCTTTTGCCGACTCATCCTTTTCTATCCATAGCCTGCGATCCCTCGCATCTCCACGCCAGTCTCAATCCACCATCCGAACTAGACGGCTGTCTTATCCTATTAATCTCGTGTTCTTTTTTAAAAACCCAAATCCTCTGAGGCTCATAACAGGTCGTTGCCCTCGGCCGGCTACTTCGATAGTGCGTAAACGAGTACTCACCGCGCTCAAAGGATGATTTATTTTTTATTTTTTTCGAAACATTCTTTGTCGTTTTACTCGAAAACTAGCCTGAATATTTTTGAAAAAACACTTGGGTCTTATTTGTATGATTTTTTTAGATGTGTTGGTAAAGTATTATCAGTTAAAAAATAACACCTGATACAGGGTGTTAGGTAAATGGGTATATGAGCCGACACTAGCCCATGTTAACATAGGCATATAAATGGTATGGTGAAGTCAGAAATTTGATATCATCATTTAAATTTTTTTAATTTTCATACAAAATAAATTTTATGAAATCCGATTTGTATGAAAATTAAAATAATTAAATTATTTTCACCTATTTACCACTCCAGAGCATGACACATACTGAGCGGTGGCCAATTTTGGTTCTAACTTGTACTTGTTTTTTGTTATCTGATTCTGTGTGTTATATTTTAAATTGGAACCAAATAAATGTTTTTCTTTCTTTCTTTCTTTCTTTCTTTCTTTCTTTCTTTCTTTCTTTCTTTCTTTCTTTCTTTCTATCTTTCTTTCTTTCTTTCTTTCTTTCTTTACTCATGTGATTCTTTTAGAAGTCTTACTGTAGAAAATAGATTACAAAAGGCAAAACGTCTCGGGGTATGCATGACCTGTTTACGGGAAGGCCACGTAGAAAAGCGCTGTAGGTTTTCATGCTGCAAATATTGCAAAGATAACCACAACACTTTACTTTCACTTAGACCAATCCAACAATAAAGTAGAACGTCATCCAATGCCTACTACTAAAGCCTGGTCCGTGAGCACGTAGAATCCCGTCCAATGACCCCAAGCTACCCATCCTTATCGCTCGCGCGTAATTATATTGCTGTCGCGACTGTGCGACGCGCGCCCGCAGTGAGTGTGCGAGCGCGACAGCAACATAATTACGTGCGAGCGACAGAGATGGGCAGCTTGGGGTCATTGGACGGGATTCTACGTGCTCACGGACCAGGCTTTAGTAACAATGTTTCATTTTCTGCAGATATACAACCTAATTCTCAAAGTCATATCTTGCTTTCCACAGCTGTGGTGAGAGCGGTGAGCGACAAAGGTCAAAGGTACAGCGCCAGAGTCCTGCTCGACAACGTTAGTCCAGTTCACTTTGGTACTGACGCCGTGTGTACCAAGCTCGGATTGTCCCGACTTGGCGACAGTTCCATCCAAGGTTACAGGTATTAACAATATAACTAGTACTAGTACACAGTCTTGCAACCTCACCATCGAATCAATGCATAATGAGTACTCAATTAAAATTAATTGCCACATTTTGCCTGAAATAAATAAAAAATTGCCAGCATCCTACATAAATATGAATTGCATACCAATTCCTACAGGACTAATTTTAGCGGACTCATCATTTAACATTCCAACAGATATAGATATTCTACTAGGAGCTGAAATATTTTGGGAAGTAATTCAGAGTAATCACATAAATTTAGGAAAAAAACTTGCCAAAATTATGTGAAACAAAATTGGGTTGGTTAATTTCTGGTTCTGTACCTACTAATAATAATTTAAACGTTACTCATTCATATTTTTGTAATTTTTCAAAAACAAACAGCATACAATTATCAAAATTTTGGGAGCTAGATTCAATTTCTCCTAAACATTGTCTTTCTTTGGATGAACGCGCGTGCGTGAAAGTTTCATGTTAAATACCAAACGTAGTCCGGACGGTCAGTTTATTGTTACCATGCCGCTCAGTGCGGAACCCAGCGTTCTCGGTGACTCATACGCTATGGCTAAACGTAGGTTTTTAACTTTAGAGAAACGTTTCGAGCGCGATGCTACATTTATACGTATGTAGGTACATGGATTTCATGGATGAGTACGAATTTTTGGGACACAAACTTATCGAACGGTGATCGGCATAAAATTAGCTATTTCTTGCCCCACCATGGCTGACGTATTGCGAGAATCTAGCAAAACAACGAAGCTGCGAGTAGTTTTTGACGCGTCTGCTAAGTCTACGTCAGGCGTATCACTCAACGACATCCAATACGTCGGTCCAACTATACAGAATGATTTATTTTCAATTTTAATTAGGTTCAGGTAACACAAATATATAATTTCTGGAGATGTTGAGAAGATGTATCGAGCAATTTTACTGAATCCTAAGCAACGCTCCCTACTTGGGTATTTCTTATGAAATCTTGAGATTTTATTTAAATTTCTTTTTTTTTTTACATAAACTTAGATATTTTTTGCAGAGATCAGAAAAGTTACTTTTAGAGATCTGTCCAGGGGTATTGGTCTTCCATATTTTTTTTATATTACCTATAAAAAAACCGGCCAAGTGCGAGTCGGACTCGCACACCGAGGGTTCCGCCGTACAAACGTAGCGGTTTACAATTTATGACGTATTAAATCAAATTACTTACTAGATATCGTTCAAACCAATTGTATGGTAATGCGTAATGCACATTATATATTTTTTTTAGTTTTAATATTATCTTATTTTGGAACTTACAGAGAGGGGACACATTTTAATACTTTGGAAGTCACTCTCGCGCAAACCGTTCAGTTTAGAACAATCATAGTTATGGTAATTTTGTGAGAGTCAACATAGTTAATATTTTTTATTTTATAATATAACTAAAATAGTAGGCCAGTACCTTGTAATAGTTCTTTTATTAAAGTTATTTATTTACAACATTTTATAGTCATCGTTTTAAAGCGTTTTGAATTTTTGCGTTGATTTAGAATTTTTCACAGTTTAGAGGCAATTAGATTTAAGAAGTAGTGTCCGACTACTAAACTAGTATTACGACCGAAACCGAAACCGAAAACGAATTTCGGCAACGGTGTCTATTTCGGCCGAAACCGAAACCGAAACCGAAACTTCCTTACAAGGCTCATATTTTGAGGGAAAAATAAAGAAAACGTTATTATAATCAGTCAGACTTTATTGTTTTCTCTTTAAATCACATAGATTTTCATGCTATTTAGACAAGTGTAGTTTCAAACCAGTAATAGTTTGCCTTCTAGACTCGAACGGAACTTCCTAGTGAATATAATTTATTGCACTGTTTGCACTTAGCTTTCGATAAATCAGATGGAATTGTTTCAAAATATTGCCATATGCTGTTTTTTAACGACATTGTTCTTTTATCATCGATGATTGAAGAATACTACAACAAAAGAAAGATTGTCTGTTAGGTATAATCTATACTTAATGTAAGGGGATCTTGCATATTGATAAGCAGATATTAGGACATTAACACGGTTAAACTAAAAATTGCCACATAATTCGTAGTTTTTTTCTGGTATAAATAATAAAACGGCAACTTTCATACAAAAATGCAAGAACTCTGACATTCATGTTCTACTATTCTATTTACTAAAATTTAACTATTACATAATGCATTAAAATTGAACTTATAACGCGCCTTTTTACTCTAAAAGGTATCAAATTATGTATTAAAAAAGAAAAAGAAGGATTTATAGTCTAGATTTTTTTAATTACATCTACATATCCCGTCTCATAGTAGGGTCTTTTACCTTAATAATTTCTCAAAACAAAATTGGTAGTACGTACGTTAGTATCTACTGTACTTGCCACTTGGATACCTTGGTGATAAATACTAAAATGAACTTTGAAACTCTGAATCCATAATATTATCACCATGAAATGCACTATAGTGATTACTAACTACATAACTAATGTATAGCATTTGCGAACCAAAAAAATGTTTTTTTGTCTATCCCGCGGATTTATAAAAAAAAAAAAATAGGTTAGATTAAACTTGATTATACTTTTATCAGTCATATTGAATATTTTTTTTTATGTTTACTACCCGCTCTTATGTTATAACGACATAAAACGAGATAAAACTTACCAAATTCAAAATGAAACACTCGAAAACTTGCCACCACAAAAAAGCAAAACTAACAGCAAACAAACAAGCCAGCGAATCACGACATTGGCTCTGATCGGATTCATTCACTCATTCAACGCGCCGAACATGACCGATAACAGCGCGGAAACTCCCGAATGCACATTCGGTTTCGGTCGTAGTTTCGGCAAGTTTGCCGCCGAAAACGAAACTAAACCGAAACTCGTGTTTTTACCGAAACTCAACCGAAAACGAAACCGAAACCGAACATTCGGTCGGACACTATTAAGAAGTGTTTGATATGAATTTCAACTTTAATATCTCTACGCGTTCATGTGAAAAAGGGTAGGTAGTAAGTTTATAATTATTAAAAAAATATTTTATGTCATGTAAGCAAAATTAACATTTTAATATTTTATGTAACTTCAAATTTATCATTTTCGCAATTTTTCCTTTATCTGTACTATATAACGTTGCTTCGTGCCGAATTTCAAGATTCTGATTATTTTGTCAAAAAGGCTCAGTTCGGCTGCTTTTGCAGTGAGAAAGATAAGGCAATTAACTGACATTGAAACGGCAAGGCTAGTATATTTTAGCTATTTTCACAGTATAATGTCATACGGCATATTGTTGTGGGGCTCAGCCGCGGACATTGAAACTGTGTTTGTTCTGCAGAAGAGAGCAGTGCGGGCCATTTATAACCTTGGACCCCGATTTTCCTTGAAAGAATTTTTTAAGGAAATTAACATACTGACAGTAGCTTCACAGTTCATTTATGAAAACCTTTTATATGTTCGCAAAAATATAGAGCAATTCACGAAAAAGAGCGATTTGCATAACTTTAATACAAGAAACAAAAATAAACTTGCCGTTCCAAATTTCAGACTGCATAACATTGGGAATACATTTATGGGGAAATGTATTAAATTATTTAATAAATTACCACAAACTGTTGTAGAACTACCCATTCATAAATTCAAAGCACATATATTATACATATATTGCGGTGATTACATGGTTAGTCCTTAGCGCACGATACTAACAAACATTTATTACGTAACCCATTGGCACAGATGCTCACCGAGGGGTCATGCGCGTCATGCTCGCCGAACTTGTCTGCTCCTCTCTCACACCTCAGTTTACTGGCGGCGGCCCCGCAACATTTCGCGCTTGGGCCCTCACCTATGTTTCATGACTGACTTCTCTCTCTTCGATTTTATATAGTACCAGTAAATACGCCACATCACCCTTTCTTTAACGTGGCACAACGTGCGTAATAAAAATGAAAAGCATGAGGCGAACTCGTGAAAATTAAATGTGAGGTGAAGAAATATTAATTAAGAAATAAAATGACACTTATTTTTATTTTTTTTTATTTTTTTTTCTTCTATTTCTCTTTCATCTATCTACGAAGCCTTAGAATTTGCTGCAAGTAAAAGTTTTAGAAAAATTGTTATCTTTTCTGATAGTTGGAGTGCATTGCAGCATATAGCTCGATGCGCCTCTGGATACAGAGGTGTATCGATAGCTTATAAAATTCTTTCAAACATCCTAAGTTTTAATAGAAACGGCGTATGTCTGAGACTGCAGTGGATTCCATCACATGTAGGCTTAAGTGGAAACGAAAAGGCTGACCGTCTTTCAAAATTAGCTGTAACGGAAGGTAGACACTACTTAATTGAACCATTTTACCAGGAGTTTTTGTCAAGTTATAAAAAATTTTGCTATAATAAATGGAAGGTATATTTTAACGAACAATCTGAAATTAAAGGTATTTGGTATAAAACCATACAAAGTCAGCCTCTTCGAACTCCTTGGTTTAGTTATGGGAAAGTCAGTAGAATGTTTGTTGTAACAATGCATAGGCTTAGATCTGGACACTATCCGTCAAACAAGTTTGGATATTTGATGAAAAAAGTTGAGTCGCCTAATTGTGAAGTCTGCGATAAAATCGAAGATGTCCTACATTTGTTGACGGAGTGTGTCAGGAACGAAAGACAGCGACAACTTGTTATAAGTCAATTACAAATAAATTGTGTAGATGTTGGTACTTATCAAAGCATACTAGCCGAACCATTGTCCGACGCGGCTAAATTGATATTTTTATTAATTAAAAGTTTATAACTCTAACTTTGTAAATTGTAAGGTTAGGTTACGATAGGACTGGCATGTCTATACATAGACAAAAGTCCTTACATTTTATAAGAATAAAAAAAAAAAAAAAATCTTTTTCCTGTTTGGATACACACCCCGCAGAGTACGACACTCCCTGCAACCGTTACCAATTTTCACAGCACAACATAATATTTTTAAATTGTGATGGTCTTGTAATTGTCGTCTTTCTGTTTCTTTATTTTTGTTTTAAATTCCTAAACACTATCCACAGGAGCAACTGCGAATTGAATTGGCTTGTCTTTCCGCATGTTTTACTTGTAAATTTAGCTAACTTTGTAAATGTTTGAGTTTTTTTTTTTTCTTTTCTAGCATCTTGCAACTTGACACTGGCACTGCGTTCAGTTCGAACAATTTTTAAATGGAAACGTTCACACTTTTTTTGTTTTTTTAATTTTATTTTATTATTTCTCATGGCTGCGTTTGGCGGAAAATAGCGCTTGTTGAAGATTGTAGGTAGACCATGACAACCAGCCGAAAATGTATTATTGTTTAATTTTTATCGACTACCACGCCCCCTGTTGCGCGCCCTTATGGCCAGTAGACTGACCTGGCTCACTGTGTCACCAGATTGTAGCTTGCCTATAACCTGTCTGACACTATCTGATTAATCCGTCTCGGCCACAGATCTCGACCAGAAGGGCGCGCAACCCTCATCACGCATTGGTTCCCGCTGAAAACCAGCTTCTCGGCATGACGTTTGTGTCATGTCGCGATTTTTGCTGAGCAGGCGCCTATTCAGCATATTATGTTTTTATTTATTGTTTGTTATGTTTTTATGTTTTTTTTTTATGTACTTACTCTTGCCTTGTATACCTTTATTTATAATTATGCTGAATAAAGACTTTCTTATTCTTATTCTTATTCTTATTCTTATTCTTATTCTTATTCTTATTCTTATTCTTATTCTTATTCTTATTCTTATTCTTATTCTTATTCTTATTCTTATTCTTATTCTTATTCTTATTCTTATTCTTATTCTTATTCTTATTCTTATTCTTATTCTTATTCTTATTCTTATTCTTATTCTTATTCTTATTCTTATTCTTATTCTTATTCTTATTCTTATTCTTATTCTTATTCTTATTCTTATTCTTATTCTTATTCTTATTCTTATTCTTATTCTTATTCTTATTCTTATTCTTATTCTTATTCTTATTCTTATTCTTATTCTTATTCTTATTCTTATTCTTATTCTTATTCTTATTCTTATTCTTATTCTTATTCTTATTCTTATTCTTATTCTTATTCTTATTCTTATTCTTATTCTTATTCTTATTCTTATTCTTATTCTTATTCTTATTCTTATTCTTATTCTTATTCTTATTCTTATTCTTATTCTTATTCTTATTCTTATTCTTATTCTTATTCTTATTCTTATTCTTATTCTTATTCTTATTCTTATTCTTATTCTTATTCTTATTCTTATTCTTATTCTTATTCTTATTCTTATTCTTATTCTTATTCTTATTCTTATTCTTATTCTTATTCTTATTCTTATTCTTATTCTTATTCTTATTCTTATTCTTATTCTTATTCTTATTCTTATTCTTATTCTTATTCTTATTCTTATTCTTATTCTTATTCTTATTCTTATTCTTATTCTTATTCTTATTCTTATTCTTATTCTTATTCTTATTCTTATTCTTATTCTTATTCTTATTCTTATTCTTATTCTTATTCTTATTCTTATTCTTATTCTTATTCTTATTCTTATTCTTATTCTTATTCTTATTCTTATTCTTATTCTTATTCTTATTCTTATTCTTATTCTTATTCTTATTCTTATTCTTATTCTTATTCTTATTCTTATTCTTATTCTTATTCTTATTCTTATTCTTATTCTTATTCTTATTCTTATTCTTATTCTTATTCTTATTCTTATTCTTATTCTTATTCTTATTCTTATTCTTATTCTTATTCTTATTCTTATTCTTATTCTTATTCTTATTCTTATTCTTATTCTTATTCTTATTCTTATTCTTATTCTTATATTAAAAGTACCTTAATGAAAAAGGGCTACTATAAAGTCGATGATTATTTAAAAGATAAAAATGTTTGGGATGCGTAATTGCCTAGCTCGCATAAATATTTATAACTATGTATTTTGAAAACCTGTAAACCTTTGAAAAAGAGGCTGACAATAGTGTCTGAGTTTCTTGCGCTGCTTCTTCTCAGCACTGGCCCATTTATTGTCCTGAAGCAGTGGTAGGGTTAATACTGGGACGTGTAAAAGAGCTTTTTTAAAGCCTACTTACAGAAATAAATGAGTTTTATGAGTTTTTATGAGTTCACGGGAAGTACCTTGTAGGTTTTGATTCCCTAGCGTGTGACGGAAATTCGTCTAAGGTGTCGGTATAAACTGCTGTATCTTTTGATCGCGTTAACTTAGAAGTTTGATTTTTTCACTGCTTAAAGGGACAATAGACCTAGGTATTTGGTATAAATTTCAATTTGATACCTTTATTCGTTCGTGAGAAATAAGGTAGTAAGTTTCATTTTATTAAAATATTTTTATTATATTATATGACTAAAAAAATGAGATTTTCGCAATTTTTCCTATATTTGCATTATATGACAATGCTTCATGCCAAATTTCAAGATTCTGAGTTTAAGGGAAGTATCCTGTAGGTTTTGATTCCTCTGCGAGTGTCGAAAATTTGTTGAAAATATCGACATAATCGGCTGTATCTTTTGATTGGCTTGGCTTAGAAGTTTGATATTTTTACAGCTTAAAGGGACAATAGACCTGAGTATTTCATGTGATAAAGGGTCTTGACAGACAGACAGACGGACCACAAAGTGATCCTATAAGGGTTCCGTTTTTTCCTTTTGAGGTACGGAACCCTAAAAATGAGGTTTTAAAAAATTTATAAATGAGGGAATGATTAACGGAGGGAGGGAATGATTTATTATTATAATTATAGTAAAAAACAACATGTACAAATGGCATATTGGCATGCTTTAAGCATTGACAAGTATTTCGGGTATTCACCTAGTCTAAGTTTTTACTTGAACTTTCGCTTTTTTCTTTAAATATTTTAATCTTTCTTTTTCCCGCAGTTTTTTCAAAGATTCAGTATTATTTTTCATTTTTCTCGCCTTTTTCTATCGTACTCTTTCTTCTTTATTTTTTTGCATCACTCAACTTCTTTTGTCGTGCTATTTTGCTTCCACATACATGCACCTCTTTTAAATTAAATACCATGAAATACAAGTTGCAAGAAATAAATAAGCCTAGGCGCAGACCATCGATTTTTCGTCGGCCGATAGTTTAGTCGGGCAGTTAATCAGTATGGGCATGTATGGAAGTGCGCACATTACGCCGATTTGATTTGGCCGACTAAATAGTTGAATACGATTCCCAACTGCCTTCCAACTAAAGTATCGTCCAACTATCGGTCGATAGCTTGATCAGACGGCGCTCCTCTACGCGCGCGCAGACTGGCCGATTTTTCGTCGTCCAACTCGGCCGATAGCTTCAGTTTGCTCCTCGTTTTTGGCGGGAAAGGTTATTATTACTAATTAATTGATTTAACTAGTTCTTACTCTCGATTTCACTTTTTCATGATCATTTCCCTTTCATCATCATCATTTCAGCCACAGGACGTCCACTGCTGAACATAATCCAATGACTTCCACATCGCACGGTTGGTCCCGGCCTGCATCCAGCGCCTTCCTGCTACCTTTATCAGGTCGTCGGTCCACCTTATGGGTGGACGTCCCACGCTGCGTTTTCCGGTACGCGGCCTCCATTCCAGAACCTTGCTGCCTCATGCCGTCAGTTCTGCGTACTATGTGCCCTGCCCACTGCCACTTCAGCTTGCTAATCCGTCGGGCTATGTCAGCGACTTTAGTTCGTTTACGGATCTCCTCATTTCTGATTCGATCTCGTAAAGAAACACCGAGCATAGCCCTGTCCATAGTACGCTGTGCAACTTTGAGCTTCTGTATAAGGTCTATAGTGAGAGGCCACGTTTCCGAGTCATCACAGGATGAACACGGACAAAACGAAGCTTATGTCGAACGTCCATGTTGCGCTCGATTCTTGAGATTGTTGACAAGTATGTCTACCTCGGACAAACGATTTAGCTAGGTAGGTCCAATTTCGAGAAGAAGGAGGTCAATTTCCTTTTCATGATGTATAAATTTGAGATGATTTTTAGGGTTCCGTACCTCAAAAGGAAAAAAACCGGCCAAGTGCGAGTCGGACTCGCACACCGAGGATTCCGCCGTACAAACGTAGGGGTTTACAATTTATGACGTATTAAATCAAATTACTTACTAGATATCGTTCAAACCAATTGCATGGTAATGCGTAATGCACATCATATATTTTTTTTAGTTTTAATATTATCTTATTTTGGAACTTACAGAGATTTTAATACTTTGGAAGTGACTCTCGCGCAAACCGTTCAGTTTAGAACAATCATAGTTATGGTAATTTCGTGAGAGTCAACATAGTTAATATTTTTTATTTTATAATATAACTAAAATAGTAGGCCAGTACCTTGTAAAAGTTATTTTATTAAAGTTATTTATTTACAAAATTTTACAGTCATCGTTTTAGAGCGTTTTGAATTTTTGCCTTTAAGAAGATTTAAGAAGTGTTTGATATGAATTTCAACTTTAATATCTCTACGCGTTCATGTGAAAAAGGGTAGGTAGTAAGTTTATAATTATTAAAAAAATATTTTATGTCATGTAAGCAAAATTAATATTTTAATATTTTATGTAACTTCAAATTTATCATTTTCGCAATTTTTCCTTTATCTGTACCTACTATATAACGTTGCTTCGTGCCGAATTTCAAGATTCTGAGTTCACGGGAAGTACCTTGTAGGTTTTGATTCCCTAGCCACAGAATAAGTAATAGTACAGGTACAGAAGGATTACTCCGCAAGACGATTTAAATAAATGCGAGTCTTGCTACGACGCGATACAGTGGAATTCAGCTCGCACAGCACTACGTACCTACAATTTTATTCACCTACAAGTTTTGTCTCTTTCTATCGCGTGCCTCTGAACTCTTCTTACGCTGTTAGGGTTGCTGTCTAGTGAAAAAATATTAATCTACTTATTTGTAATGAGGTACGTATGTAGGTAAGTACACAATCATTATGGAAAACCTTGGGAGAGGCCTTTGTCCAGCAGTGGACGTCGTTTGGCTGAAACGAACGAACGCATTCTGAGCAGTAGTCATGGTAGGTTAGGTTCCTATACTATCCTAAGAATTATTGATTACCTACATGGCCAACATACCTTTCAGCATCTTTGGGAAGCGAAAAAAAAAGATAAATCCGGTAGATTTCTTTTCGAATTTAAACACCCGAACGCCGCACAATATTTCTTTTTCTTTATGTCCATTTTTAAATAATACCTCGATCATAGAATTATAATCATACTACAACGCACGCCAGCGGCCTGACGTGCGCGCGCGTGGCACTCGACTGATATAATACCCGCCGGCGGGGCGCTTCGCTGTAGGTAATTATCGGATGTACCGCGCGGAGTGAGCCAGGCCTGCCCTAGCGTGTGACGGAAATTCGTCTAAGGTGTTTTTTTTTTTTTTATGTTATAGGAGGCAAACGAGCAGACGGATCACCTGATGGTAAGTGATTACCGTCGCCCATAGACATAGGTGTCGGTATAAACTGCTGTATCTTTTGATCGCGTTAACTTAGAAGTTTGATTTTTTCACTGCTTAAAGGGACAATAGACCTAGGTATTTGGTACAAATTTCAATTTGATACCTTTATTCGTTCGTGAGAAATAAGGTAGTAAGTTTCATTTTATTAAAATATTTTTATCTTCTAAATATATAAAAGGAGAAACTGACTGACTGACTGACAGATCAACGCACAGCCTAAACGGCTAAACGTAGGCACTTGAAATTTGGAAGGGACGTAGTTTAGGTACCGTAGAGGTGCACTAAGAAAGTAATTCCTGAAATTCCCACGGGAACGGGAATTAGCGGAAAAATCCTTTTGTATGAAAAATCTAAACCAAATTCCACGCGGGCGAAGCCGCGGGCGGAAAGCTAGTTATATTATATACTTAAAAAATGTGATTTTCGCAATTTTTCCTATATTTGCATTATATGACAATGCTTCATGCTAAATTTCAAGATTCTGAGTTTACGGGAAGTATCCTGTTTTTTCCTTTTGAGGTACGGAACCCTAAAAACGGAACCCTTATAGGATCACTTTGTTGTCCGTCTGTCTGTCTGTCAAGACCCTTTATCTCAAGAACACGTGGACGTATCAAGCTGAAATTCACATGAAATACTCAGGTCTATTGTCCCTTAAAGCTGTGAAAATATCAAACTTCTAAGCCAAGCCAATCAAAAGATACAGTCGATTATGTCGATATTTTCAACAAATTTTCGACACTCGCAAAGGAATCAAAACCTACAGGATACTTCCCGTAAACTCAGAATCTTGAAATTTGGCATGAAGCATTGTCATATAATGCAAATATAGGAAAAATTGCGAAAATCTCATTTTTTTAGGTATAACGGGTGTAAAAAAACCTATCCCGAAGCCGAAGGCTACTTATTCTCCACATCATGAGGATCATTTTTTTCTTTGGGACCATACCTGGGAAACTTGTGGTTTAGGAGATATTGAAGGTCAAAGTCAGAATATTTTTTTCAAGATTTTTACAATATCAATTTCAATTCGTTATTTAGAAACTTTTTTTCTAAGAAACCTTATTAAAATTTTGAGTATTTTCGTCACAATTAGGCTTTTGTCTTTACAATAAGAAATGTACAGTAGCGCGCGCCCACACGCTCAGGCGCTGCCCCCACGCCCCGCAACCCGCGCTCGCCCGTGAGTCATTCAACTCTACTGTGAGTTCAACGACTACGACTGGACCTGGACTGAGCTTGCTTAATCCAAATCTACCCAATTTGTAAAAATGACTTTTTAAATAAAGTGCTTACATCTGATTTGTAATAGTTCTTTTTAAATTACGTAATTATGCTTTTTAACAATTTATGTGTTCTATTTGATAAAGTAATTTGCTCCGCACCACGCTTTTGTACTAAGTGATGAACTGTATTTAAAATGAGGCAATAGGTACTATGTGAAAGTAAGTATCCAGTATTTTATTTATGAGAATAGATCTTCTAACGGCCTCTAATAGTACTTAATCAATTTATTCGACTATGTATTCGATCATTATAGAACCTAATGAACGTTTTATTTTTTTGTTAACTACTTAGTCAATTAATTTATTCCATTAGGTATTTGATAATTAAAAAACCTAAATAAACGTTTTAATAAATAAGTAAGTAAGAACCCTATTAATATTATAAAGATTAAGAGTGCCAACCCTAACACTCAGTCGAAGTGTAGGTATTTAACTCGCCGAAAGGGCTAAGTTTCCGTACTGCTTTAGCTCATATATATACTGTGACGCAAGTGTGATAAGCGTAAGTAGGTAGTGTCATTAAAAAGTACCGTAAACAGATGAATAATGAATGGTCTTTTGAATCAGGCTCGTCATTCTTTACATTTATAACTCTCTACTTCAATAACTGAAGTCTTTACGATAGTAATGAAATTAATGAAGTAAAACTCAAATTATTGCTTACACCACACCACTCTGAACGCCTAGAATAAACACCCTAGCAATGTTGCGTCTATCGTTGATTGAGGCATTCACTTTCGAGTTAGGAGTTATGATTGTGTGTTTTGTAAACTTAAATGATTTCAGCAACTAAATAAAAAAGTATCTTTTTTCACTCCTTCCATACTCATTACTTCCATTCTTAATAATTTACTTGAAATAAATAATCGTCATGCACGCGATTCTAAATAAACGTAATTTTAATCGTTAATCACAGGTAGTAAGCAGGTGTGATAAACTTGTATCATTATAAAGTACTGTAAACAGATGGCAAATGCTCTTTACACACAGGTTCATTATTGCTTACATTTCTAGCTCTCTACCTTAATAACTTTAACGTCTTTACGATAGTAATTAATAAAATAAAACTTGAACTTACTTATTACTGCAATCTAAACGCCTAGAAATAAATCACCGACAAACTCTTGTTCCTTAACTTTCGATAGGAGATAAAAGATAAGATTTTGTTTATAAACTCGATTGATTTTAGAAACACAAAATTTCATATCTTTTAGCACTTCTTTCATACCAATTACTTATATTCTTCATAATTTACAAAAAATAATTCATCGTCTTGTTTGGGATTATTTTAAATGAACGTAACTTTATTACACGAAATAACTATCAAAATGTATTGATATTCTTATTGTTTTATTAACAACGATTGCGTATCTACAATTCATTCAAATTTGAGTATTTTGGAAGCTTGCTAAGAGCATTAATTATTATTAAGTATGCTAGGACCAGAGCCCCGATTACGGTAATTTTTAACGTCTAAAATCCAGACACGCTTCTCGATTCTGCGATACGATTGGTCGTTCAACAGCGTACGTCAGCTGTTTTGACCAATCGTATCGCAGAATCGATGAAGCGCGTCTGGATTGGAAACGTTAAAAGTTACCGTAATCGGGGCTCAGGTTGTGGCTCAGGCCTGGCTCACTCCGCGCGGTACATCCGATAATTACCTACAGCGAAGCGCCCCGCCGGCGGGTATTATATCAGTCGAGTGTCACGCGCGCGCCCGTCTGGACTTGATGTTTTGTCTTTAAGAAATAATTTCTTTTGAATACAATTTATGATGTTTTAAGAATTTTATCGTTAAAATATTAACTATTACCTTTCCGTGTAGGTAAATGAAACAGAAGAGTAACATCGATACACCAAATTACGACAAGCTAGTTCTTTTACCATAATGCATAGGAACCCCAACAATATTCAGTAAAAAATAAATTGTTGCCAAATTACAGCGAGTAACATTAGATTAAGTTTGTGCAAAGCCAAATACAAATATGATTTTCGGGTGACGCACTATGGATCGAAATTGCGATTTATGGACATAGCGATCTTTTTCACAATTTCTATTTAAAAAAAAATACCTATCGATAGGTTACGTTATTCTGATGAATAAATGCTGCACAAGTTTTTCTCTAAAACTAATAGTTTGGCTGGAAAAAAATATTTTCCATTTTCGTTGTATGGAATAAAACATAAAGTGGTCGATTTCGACTAAGCCTTGACAGATCTTGCTTTGAAACTACTAGAGCCTTGTTTTATGGCTTGTTGACTATAATCCTACGCAATCAGCGCGCGCCCAAAGTTGCCCGTTCATAAGTTATGAGGTTCTGAATTTTTTTAAAAAAGTAAGTAAAAGTGACTTTTTTTATGGAATATATTTAAAGATTTAACGAAAATATAAAGATTCTATACGTTAATAATGTGAATTAACCTTAAATTACTGCTAAAAACACATTTTAATAAAATTAAAAGGAATAAAATCAGCGATATTTTTTTCACAATTTCTGTTTGAAAAAAATACCTATCGATAGGGTATGTTATTCTGATGAATAAATATTATGAAACGTTTTTCTCTAAAACCAATAGTTTGGCTGGAAAAAAAATATTTTCCATTTTCGTTGTATGGAATGAAACATAAAGTGGTCGATTTCGACTAAGCCTTGACAGATTTTGCTTTGAATCTACTTGAGCCTTGATCTATGGCTTGTTGACTATAATCCTACACTAACAGCGCGCGCACAAAGTTGCCCGTTCAGAAGTTATGAGGTTCCGAAAAATGAAAATTAAAGTAAGTAAAAGTATCTTTTTTTGGGACATATCTTTAAAGATTCAACTAAAACATGAAAATTCTATACTTTAGTAATGTAATTAACCTTTCTCTTGTCGTCTTATGTAAAGAAAAGTCAATTTTACTTACTTTAATTTTAATTTTTCGGAACCTCATAACTTCTGAACGGGCAACTTTGTGCGCGCGCTGTTAGTGTAGGATTATAGTGAACAAGCCATAGATCAAGGCTCAAGTAGATTCAAAGCAAAATCTGTCAAGGCTTAGTCGAAATCGACCACTTTATGTTTCATTCCATACAACGAAAATGGAAAATATTTTTTTCCAGCCAAACTATTGGTTTTAGAGAAAAACTTGTGCAGCATTTATTCATCAGAATAACGTAACCTATCGATAGGTAATTTTTTCAAATAGAAATTGAGAAAAAAATCGCTATGTCCATAAATCGCAATTTCGATCCATAGTGTGACGCCTCTCGTTCTAGGATGTAGCCGTTTCGTGTTTGCGTAGTAAGTATAAGTATGTAGGTATGATGTCATTCTTTCTTCTGTGATAGTAGGTATGTTTAATTTATTTGTCTTATGTTAACCTCGTAAGTCCTGTGTTTTTTCAATAGCAGTATTCATATCTGCCGGATGTACTATACCAAGTACAAACTAAGAAATGTGCTTCAGACCGAGATAAAATATTGACGGTTTTACATAGTTTTTTAAGTGTTACATTATGTTTTGTATTTTTTACTGTAAGTTTAGCATCTTTAGCACCTGTTTTAAAAGAAAAATATTGAAAATAGTTTGTACTCCTGTAAGTACGTTAGGCATTTTATACAGTGTAAAAAATAATATAATTAAGATAAAGTTTTTATTTAAGTATTAAAAATAAATCATATTTTTCTTCTAAACGTCACTTAAGTAAGCAATAATTATAAAATTCAGTGTTTAAGATAAAATTATTTGGCCTTAGCGTTTTATATGGAGAATTTCACCAAAATTAATTTTTCCATACTTATATTTTTGTGATTTTTTAAAAAGCCATGAATTCAAATTTTTTGAAATTTTGTAGGTAGATTGTAACAACATTAAGCTATTAAAAAAATTAAGTCATTTTTTTGAAAATTGGTATCTGTATAAAAATACATTTATTTTTGTTTAATGGAAACGGACGACAATTAGGACGAGCTGTCTTTGAAGACTAAATTCTAATTTAAAAAATAAAATTAAGCTTAACATTTTATACGTAAAAGTAAGCCCTTGAAGTATATTTTCAAATAAAAAAAGAATGATGGACATAGCTATACTATGAAAGAAATTACATAGTAATGAACTTCAAAGAAAAAAAAACGCTAATTTTATACCTAATACAACTTTCATACAATTATTTGTGCAACAAACGCCTAACGTACTATATCAAGTACAAATTATTTTGACCGATCATAAACCTCCTAAAATACAAAGTTTCTTTTTAAATTTTGTTTAATTTACAAAAATTATAATTTATATTTACAGATACATTTAAAAAACAAGACAAAAAACAAAAGATTACTTTGATATAAACAGATAAACTACCCTCGTGCCGGCCGGCAATCCGACCGCGTGACCATTTTGAGAAAAAATGACACTGACAATGACAGTTGACGTTACCTGTCTAACATGGCGGAATTGACCATAGAGTATTGAATGAGTATGGTCGTATCATTTTTGCCATTGTAAAAAAACAACCCGGTAAATGGGGAAAGAAAAATTTGTACTTGGGTAAGTACATTAGGCAGTTACGCTTGCTATGAAATTTTAATGTCAGGTCTGAACTACTATGCTTAGTATGTACTTGTACAAGTACGCGGGGACTTACGAGGTTAAAATAGGTGAATAAAGACATTGTATTAAAATAAGTACTTTTTTATCCTAAGTAGGTATATTTAAAATGTTATTTTTACAAAGGTAAAATAACACTAATACTTACCTACATACGTACCTCATTACAAATACCTAAGTAGATTAATTCCATTTTTTCACTAGACAGCATAGCAACCCTAGCAGCGTAAGAAGAGCTCAGAGACACGCGATAGAAAGAGACAAAACTTGTAGGTGAATAAAATTGTAGGTACGTAGTGCTATGCGAGCTGAATTACACTGTATCGCGTGGTAGCAAGACTCGCATTTATTTAAATCGTCTTGCGGAGTAATCCTTCTGTAGGTACTACTATTATTTATTCAAAATCAAAAAATCAAAATCAAAAGTATTTATTCAGTTTAGACCACAAGTGGCACTTATGAACGTCAAAATTATTATAGAAAATAATAAAAAGAAAGAAAAGTTAGCCCTTATGGGGCACTTTGCATGTCTCCTTATCTTTTGGGCCCTACCAGCGCTTCGAGACAAACATATGGCAAGTGCTGAGAAGAAACGCCGGAACAAACTCAGTCACCACTAATTGCCGGGAATTATCTAACGCTAAGAATAACCAAATTCGAGTACATCAAATATGTGCAGACTGAACTGATCACGCATCCTTGTCATCAATATAGTCTCGAACCTTGTAGTACCCTTTGGACATAAGGGTATTTTTTATACAGGGTGGAAACGATAAGTGATCTCACTGGATTATTTCTAAACTATACAAGATATCAAAAAACTAGTTACTGATCCTGAAAGTGCTTCATGAGCTCTATCAAACGGTACCAATAATAGGTTAAAGAATAAACTGGATTTATCCGAAAATTCAATGTTTCCAGCTTCCATACACTTGGTACAGCCTCATAATATTAAAAACTACAAAAGATATCGTAAAACTGGTTACTGATCCTAAAAGTGCTTCACGAGCTCTATCCAATGGTATCAATATTAAGTTACAGAATAAACTGTATCTATCTTGTTAACGCCAATCGCGCGCCGGCGCAGGAAACCGGTCCCGCAAACTGAACGCCGCGCTGCCCGCCGCCCGCCGACCGACGACGATAACGCCCTCGGCTCCACTCGCCTCGCCGCAAACCGCCGGGCACGACGCACGTACCACGTAAAAATTCAATGTTTCCATCTTCCATACATTTAGTACTATCACAGGTAATGGTACTTATCTCTTGATAATATTATTGCTAATTTTATAGCAAGTAAAGCCTAAAACTAATGTTTTCCATAAATAATCTAAATATATAAAAGGAATCTTAAATAAGAATGCAATTTACGAGTTTATTTAAAGTTTAAAAAAAAAACACTTCTAATATTAAGTGGTTGGCATACATTTAGTATGGAAGCTGGAAACATTGAATTTTCGGATAGATCCCGATTATTCTGTAACCTGTTATCGGTACCGTTTGAAAGAGCTCGTGAAGCACTTTCAGGATCAGTAACCAATTTTTCGATATCTTGTATAGTTTAGAAATAATCGAGTGAGATCACTTATCGTTTCCACCCTGTATGTATCTTAAATTTGTTTATTGGCAATTCGACAAGGTTGTGTGGTATTTTGTCAAATATGGTAATACATTTCCCCAAGAATGAATTACCTATTTTATGCAACCTAAAAGATGGAACAGCAAGTTTATTCTTATGTCTCGTGTTAAATGAGTGGACGTCGCTTTTCTTAGTAAATAAATGTAGATGTTTACGGACATACATAATGTTATCAAATATATATTGCGAAGCCACAGTCAATATATTGATTTCTTTAAAAACTTCTCTAAGCGAGTCACGTGGTTTAAGACCGTATATTGCCCGAACAGCTCTTTTCTGTAAAATGAAAATTGATTCTATGTCTGCTGCTGAGCCCCACAGTAAAAGACCATAAGACATAATACTATGAAAATAACTAAAATATACAAGCCTTGCTGTTTCAACATCAGTCAAGTTTCTGATCTTTCTCACCGCAAAGGCAGCTGAACTAAGTCTTCCCGCCAAGGCAGCAATATGGGAGCCCCATTGTAATTTACAGTCTAGAGTAATACCTAGAAAAACAGTAGAGTTTATCAGTTCAATACGTTCATTATTTACTGTAATATTTGTGTTAACTTGTTTGACATTAGGCATAGTGAATTTTAAACATTTAGTTTTTTTTGCGTTTAATAGCAAATTATTAGTTGTAAATCAGTCTAATACTTTGGAAAGAGCATTATTCACGTCGTCAAATATTTCCTGACACCTGTTAGTTTTAAAAATTGAAGAAGTGTCATCAGCAAATAATACTATCTCACAAAGGTCCTTTGAATTAAAAGGTAGATCATTTATATAAATCAAAAAGAGCAATGGTCCCAGTATTGAGCCTTGGGGCACTCCCATTTTTAGAGGGGCGCCTGAAGAGTTAATTCCGTGAATATTTACTTTTTGTAATCTGTCTGAGAGGTAAGAGTGTAATAGGCTTAAGGCCTTGCCTGATATGCCATAATGTTCTAGCTTAAATAACAGAGTTTGATGATCAACACAGTCAAACGCCTTCGATAAGTCACAAAATACACCAATAGCATCTTTCTTCTCCTGCCAAGCATCGAAAATGTGTTTGATAAGAGCAACCCCTGCATCGGTCGTACTTTTCCCTTTTGTGAACCCGTATTGTTTTTCATGAAACAGTTTATTTAAGTTAAAATGAGACAGTAGTTGATTGAAAATATTTTTTTCAAATATTTTACTGAGCGCAGGTAGTATCGATATAGGTCTAAAGTTGGATGGGTCACTTTTGTCTCCTGCTTTAAATAATGGTATGATTTTACTATGTTTCATCAGGGTGGGGAACTGACCTTCGTTAATACATTCATTAAAGATATGAGCCAAATGGGGAGCTATAAGAGGAATGATGGGTTTTATTATGTCTGTTGATATGCCCCATATATCCTCTGTTTTTTTTATATTTAGTTCTTTGAAAGTTTTTATAATAACTATGGGGTCTATTTGTCTAAAATTTAATGGGCTATTGCAAACATCAACACAACCTTCGAGAAGAGACATTGCATGAAATGAACATGAATTAAGATTGCTTGTTGTTATGATTGGTACATTTGAGAAGTAACTTTCGAATGCGCTTGCTACCTTATCTTTGCATTTAATATACTTATTATCAATTTTTAATGCGAATGTGTCATCCCGAGATATAATTCTACAAGTTTCTTTATTAATACAATTCCAAGTAGCTTTAATTTTGTTGCCAGAGTTTTTAATTTTGTCACGTATGTAAATAGATTTTGCCACAGTACAAACTTGTTTGAAAACTTTTGAGTATCTTTTTACATATTCTATAAAGTCCGGGTCATTACTATAGGCTTTTCTACCATATAATTCAAACATTTTTTTCCTACTAATATAAATACCTACTGTAGCCCAGTCACTGAATTTAGTTTTATTGTTTTTAATACTAATTTTTTTCCTAGGAAAAGTTTTATTGAACTCATTTTTAATTAATTCAAATAATTGCTCATATAAAATTTTTATACTACAGTTAAAAGAATGCAAAAGTGGAACCTTATAAGATATTTGAGATTTAAATTTGTCTTTCTGGGATGCAGTGACTGGTCTATAATCTATTTCCTTGCTCGATGGCACAAAATGGTGTTGAAATGACGCTATTTGACCGCAATGATCAGAATTAACAAAATTTATTATTGATTTCTCTAGCACTAAGCAGTTACAGAATATATTGTCTAAGCAAGTAGCTGATGTTGGAGTCACCCTAGTTGGTTCAGAGAAAAGATTTAACAAGTTAAAAGATTTGAATAAATTTAAAAACCGTATTGAAAGAGAGGAATCTTCTATTATATTAATATTAAAGTCTCCATATACAACTACTTTCTTTGAACTATTACACACTCTTCTAAGTACCTCTTCCATTGTGGTTTCAAATAATTCATAGTTACTAGATGGGGGTCTATATACACATACAATAACATAGTCGTCCAGTTCTGCACATGACAGCTCAATAGTTCGCTCGACAGAGAAAGATACAATATCTTTACGCTCTTTACATTTTAATTTATCATTAATTAATATTAGTGACCCTCCACGAATAGCTAACTCTCTAGTGAATGAACTAATGAGCTTATAACTATTAATGCTCAGCATTAGTTCATATTGCCTGAGCCAATGTTCCGTTAAACATAAGACATGAATATTCAATTCTTGGATAAATAACTCAATTTCCAAGTCTTTGCCGGAGAAGCCTTGTACATTTTGATGCACTAAATTAAAACCGTTAAATTTCTTTGTACCCGAATTTCGTATGCCAGAGTTATCCTCTATTGTCTTGTGATGTAATTTAAATTATGATTTGGAACAGATTCCAAGGGTCGAACATCCATGTTCTGCTCAATAAAAGCAGTTTGGCTAGCCAAATTAATGGCTAAATATTTAATAAAATATGCTAGCGAATTCGCTATTAGTCTTTTACAATATTTATTTAGATAATTATATTTATCTATTGTCAATAAACATTTATTTTTTAAATAATTGTTAATGTCAATTACATGGAATTTGCATTGAATATATGTCAGTGTATTCAATGTCAAATTCAATTTATATCTTAAATTATTTTCCTCCTGTGGCAAGCTTCTACTGTAGGGGAATGTGAACAAAATTATTTTATCTACATTAAGTAAACATAAGCTTGCAACGGGGCGTCTTAGCTAGCTCAGTCTGACACCCCGCTGTTTAGTACTAAGTCCCAGTTCGCCTTCTGCGATGAGGGATGTGTACCTATCCAGGATGCCTACAGGGATATTTGACCAAGGAAACGCACAATCAATAACACAATGGCACTTTGTATTTCAGGTTCCACAATAGTTCCTTATTCTAGTTTCACTGACTCTAAATTACTTATTATTTGAATGATGAACAAGTTATTCCACAATTTACGAATCTACTATGACGAGAAGGATAGCGACGCGCCCGGTTCGCGTCCCGAAACTAGTTCACGTATCCGCGAGAGGGGCGGCGCCCTGTGCGAGGTTTTAGCGAGTATTAGTTGGATACTTATAACTAGGGGGGTAGGATGTGGTTCATTAGCTCTAGCCAAGAGACCGAAGTCGTCGGGTGAGTATGACCACTAGGGAAAGGCGTCGGACCTACGAGGCGAGGGGGTGTGAAGTTTGGGATGGGAGGCAGCAGGATAGCTACCGCAGGTTCGGGATGAGTATCGCATGCACTACTCGGTAATGATGAGAACCGGTTGGCTATCAACGATAGAACGCCTCGACACGACGCTTTATGGCGCCGCGGATTAGTGACGAGGTATCGGATCAAGCCAGAGTCGAACAGTCAAGGTTAGTAGGGAACAATGTGGATAGCTATTCGCTAGGGACTCTGTGCAATGCAGCCGAGGGAACGATAGACGCGCGCGCGAACGTCTGGCTGTTGCAATGGTTCCCGAGCGAATGCTAGGCGCCCGCTTTTTTTTTTTTTTGAAGGGACGCGCGCTGGTAGCTTGAGGAGCTTTTCCAGCTTCACCGGGCAGAGTGGCGAGTACAGAAGGTACTCTAGCCGTTTGGCGATCGTCGGTGCGCGTGTCGACGAGGCCGAGTGTGGGCTTCGCGAAGCGAAGCCCAGGCTCGTCCGCGTCGGTCACAGACCGACGTTCGCGATCGGGCCGTATCGAGCGCATAAGGCGCCCGATCAGTGGCTAACCCAACTAGAGGGTTGCCCACCGCGGTGTTGGACCAAAGTCCAGCCTACGGCGGGCTCACTCTAGTGGGCCCGATCGAGGGGACTACGGACGCGGCCTGAGGGCGCCACGGTAGGCTCGGACCTCGGCTCAGGCCGTGTCCGGGGGACGGATAGGGGGCTAGGCGCCCGCGGTCGCCGCCGTCTCTTATATTAGCTCGGTCCGTGCGGCGTGCGGCCGCGCAGCCGTAGGGTTGTCAAAATCTCTGCGCTCGGTGCTAGGGCTGTCGATGCGTCGCGGGGCGCGTCACATCCTCCCTTGTTTTGGAGATTTTTACCTGGAAAAATCACAAGTCTGGTACATAAAGGTTCTTTAAGAACAACTAAAATTCACGTTAGTAATAAGTTATTTTTGGGTAACTTCATAACGAGTATAAATTAAAATGTAAAACATGACTGAACTTGTATTTGATCATTAGCCCAATAATAACTCTTTGTTTAAAACATGACAGTAGGTACATTTATTTACTTATAACAATATTAGCTAACTTGGTCTTGAAACAATGTTATTAAGGTACCCTTAATTATTTTTTTTGCTTACAATGAACTAATTAAGCGCTAATTTTAGCTAACTTAGTTTTGAAACAATATTATTAAGATACCTTTAATTTTTAGGGTTCCGTACCTCAAAAGGAAAAAACGGAACCCTTATAGGATCACTTTGTTGTCCGTCTGTCCGTCCGTCTGTCAAGACCCTTTTTCTCAGGAACGCGTGGAGGTATGAAGCTGAAATTTATATCAATTACTCAGGTCTACTGTCCCTTGAGGCTGTGAAAAAATCAAACTTCTAAGCCAACGCAATCAAAAGATACAGCCGTTTATGCCGCAAATTTTCGACACTTGCAAGGGAATCAAAACCTACAGGGTGCTTCCCGTGAACTCAGAATCTTGAAATTTGGTACGAAGCAACGTCTTATAGCATAGATAAAGGAAAAATTACGAAAACCATAAATTTTTAGTTACATCACATAATATATTTTTTTTTAATAATTTTAAACTTACTACCCATTTCCTCATAAACGCGTAGAGGTATTAAATTGAAATTCATACCAAATACTCAGGTCTATAATACCTTTAAGCTGTAACAAAATCAAACTTCTATGTCAACGCAATCAAAAGAAACAGCAATTTAAGCTGCATATTTTGAAACTCGCAAGTACTCGCAAGGGAATCAAAACCTAAAGGGTACTTCCAGTCGACCTAGAATCTTGAAATTTGGCATGAAGCAACGTTTTATAGCACACATAAAGGAAAAATTCCGAAAACCTTAAATTTTTAGTTACATTACAAAATATATATTTTTAAATAAATATAAACTTATTACTTTTTTCCTCATGAACGCGTAGAGCTATCAAGTTGAAATTCATATCAAATACTTAGATCTAATTGCCTTTAACCCGTGAAAAAAAAAACATAGTTATGACTCGATTGTCGTAATGAACGAACTTTGTAAACCTTGCAGGTTTGTACGGAACCCTCGGTGCGCGAGTCCGACTCGTACTTGGCCGGTTTTTTTTCTTTAGAGGTAATACGTTTTCTTTTTATGCAATAGAGTATAGACAGCGTACATTAAAAAAAAAAATGCATGTGACTCGGCACTAATGGCTCGGGAATCAAATTTCTCAACTTGATGAGAAATACCCACTTATCTTATTTAGAAGGAATCCCTCTGAGCCGCTTGCTTAAAAGTTATACGTTAAATACGGTCACCTACGGGACGGCGTCGCACAGTGGTCAATTTTAAGAATTTAATAATAATTTTTCACTTTTGTCGATTATTTTGCGCTTAAAACGGCCTCTACGTGTTGGATCTGTATCCCCACGCAAGCCTTATAAAGGACCTGGCCACTTATGACCCGTGAGCTCCAAAGCGTACAAACATTTTCAGTTTTTAACCCCTAATTGCTGTTGCTTTAGTCTCTAACGCATGATGTTTTCACCTATAATTAAGTTTGCATTTAACAAGTGTCATTTTTTATAGTTACTTTTGTGAAGCCTTAATGTAACCTTGTTGGTGTTCAAATAAATAAATAAATAAACATAATAATAATAATAATAAGCCCCGCAGGGCAGCTTTGTGGCACTGTGGCGAGCTGTTGGTGAGTAGCGACACCACGGGGCCAGTTGTTAATCCGAGTACTCCCGAGAGTCGGTCAAGACCCTCGTCTTCGGCTTGCCGAAGTGGAATCCGAGAGGGTCTGCAGGACTTTCACCTCTGGCTTGCCTTAACCGGCCGGCCAGAGTGGAGTCGCTAGAGCTATAATATAGCTTATAGGGTGGAAGTGTTAAAGGGCATAACAGGCATTAAGTTGCTTACTTTGGGGCTAGCTGGCGCTGTGTGAAATTGTCCAAAGATTTATTATTATTATTATAACGCCGCGAGTAACTCCGGAGAAAGCGCAGCACACCTCTCTACACCCCTGAGCTGGCAGACGCCAATGTTGCCCCTCAGTCCGGTCTATACGACCCACGACGCCAGGGGGGGGGCATTTAGTCGCTGGCTAGTCACCGCTTGCCATTTTTTTTTTCAGTCCGAGACTATGAACCAGGCAGGTGACCCGTAGTCTCCATCCATAACCCAGTAACCAGTCCCTCCATCCTTCATCCATAACCCTAGTCCATTCTCCAATAACTGCAATAGCTCCTGTGCACAGGCTGGGGATAATACAAATAATAATGATAAATAAATTTATTTCAGACTTTCATCCATAGTTTGTTAGTGTAGGGATTAGTAAAAATTTTTCCTTATATCGACGGTCCCTACGTACAATTCAGTATCTACCAGTTTCGTGATTTGCCGTTTTTGTTTGCAAAACCTTCAGAGCACCCAACAGTTACGGCTCAGTTAAAAAAACTTACAGTTTTTATTCAAATTGAACCTTAAAACGTTAAAAAACAAATCCCGTAACTACAAAATTAGAACGATTTCCGCTGTAAAATTGCATTAGTGGGAGTTAAGAAATTTTACGTTGGACCGCACGCATAACCCCACGCGCCCAGCCCCGCAACTGCCACTTTCATTCGCGCAGATGGAGTGAATTGATACGTAATTTATGAAGGAAATAGGTATTTTTATGGTTTCTGACCTAATTTATTTCACTCAACATTATACCAAGGGCAAATCAATCAATTAACTGTAGCAATCTGGTAGTTGCGTTGTTTTACTAGGGAAAATTAAAGTATCTTCTAGCCGTAACTGCCACTATAAATGTTTTACTTTGGAAAAGTTTGTTTTATGTCTATATGTAAGTGCCAGTAACGGTGTTTTACGCTGAGAAATTGTATTTTAGCAATATCTCGTGGAGAGAAAAGTGAAGACAATACAATATAAAATTTTTATTACTTGTAATGTAGAAAAAAAAAAACAGGTTACATAGCAACTGTAACTGTTGAGCGTTACGTAATGGGAGCCAAGCCGGTTGCTGGTTTTGTAGTTGCAGTGTGGGTAGGTTAAGAATAAAACTACACTTGAATTTGATAAATATAGCATTTGAGCGGTTTGTTATTATTTTATTTTATTTGAACTTCATTATTTTCTGTACCTAGTTTCATTTAATACATAAATGAAACGAGCTTGTCTGTTGCGTGCACTTGCTGCTTATTTATTATAAAGTGTATTCTGTATTTTTCTTATAAGTGAATATAATTGTATTCTTTTAGAAAAATAAATATCTAAAACCATAAACCATAAATATGATATACAACACGACTGAAGTATCTAGGGTCATTTATTAGACTAAACGCAACCAGTTCTTCTTCTATGCTTCTTTATAATACAAGATACAAGTAAAAATATCGTAAAATTTATTTATTTATCAAGCATATTAAGGCATTCAGAAATAAATATAAGCAGGTAACACTCACAAACAAAAGTTTCAATTAACTGCATTTAGAAGCTACTATTACATGATATTGCATACATACTCGTCAGAAGGATGAGGTATACCCACTAAAAATACCCTGGTACCCCCGTCACTCGCTATAAGTGCTAACTTTGAGATTCCGGACAAAGACCTCCCGCCTACACGGCGACAGTTGGGACGAGAGCAGCTGGAAGTACACAGCTTTCCCGTACCGTTCCCTTTCACGTACCGTCAGAAGACGGTGGTGGTAGCCTATGCAATGCCTACCGTGCGGCCTCACGATCCCGTTACGCTGGCCATTACCGAGGAAGGAAGATAGTAGGCAATCATACTGTCACCTTCCCTGGAGCGAATTCAAATGCACCCGCACTTGGTTCGTAGTCGCGCTATCGTACAGCAGCTTCTTTCGGCACCTTGTCTTCTCAGATAGAGGTGATTCATTACCACCCAGGTTTTGTTACCGTCCACATAGCTTTGACTATGCTATCCCGCAAGAATATGGTGTGTCGTATGCTTCTAGCCACCGCAATATAGATAGGGCTCGAAGGATCCATGCCCAGTCATGGTGCGATCGCTCGAGCAACCCTAAACTTCAGCACGAGTGCGAATAAGGTTCGGTGACACAACTTAGCCACGGCGAGGTGGTTTATCAACTACTATAGCACAGTCTAGCGAGTCTCACGTCAAACGGCCTCTCTGTCCTCCTACTCCTAAGGCGGAGCTTTCACCTCGTTTTTCACGCTGCGTTAAAGCCGACGATGTAGCCCTGTAGACTTTCTGGGCCTGTTAAGGTTTTACATGGGTGATGATGCCTTAGATGGGAGTCCTGTACAGAATCATGCTTTTGAGGGTGCCAGTAAAGAGCTCCCGGCCTTTCTCCATAGCCTTCCGACAAAGAGTTTCCGGACCTCCAAATTAGGGAAGCAGCCACGAAAAAGCAAGCTATCTTCCATACACACGGCGACGGATTGGAAAAAGTGCGAGCTGCCACTGGTTACATACAATTAAGGTCACCGCGCTCACTACTTGGCGCCACTGGTGATTAACAGGACCTTACTCTTAGATATTTGATCTGGGCCTTAGCTTTGACAGTGATGTGGGCGTCAGGTGAAGGTGTCAGGGATGCTTTTAAATATATGAGGTCCCTGGCCTGGGGCGACTATAATGCCGTCTGTCGCGCCCAGGCAAGCTGCCTCGCTGTTGGAGGGGAGGCTCTGAAAGTTATGAGGTTATTCTTGTAATGATGAAACTATCTGCATGACAGATGATACCTTAAAATGTCCATGCCCTTAAAAAGGGTTCCATTTAGTACCCAGTCGTATCCAATGTTCCACAAGATCGAACTCAAAATGACCCATGTGGATCTTCGGACTCGATGCTATGCTGGCCGGTACTATTGGCAAAGAGAATTTACCGGTTCTACAGGTACTCTTCAGTCAAAAGACTTGAAGAAGTGCTTGTAAAAACGGTACGCATAGCTTTCTTAGAGTATTATACCATTTTGGAATCTTGGATAGTTGCGTCGCGTCAACTTTATAAAAAACTTGCCGCAGAAGTGTTCATACTTTTTTTTTACAAAACGAAGAGTCAAAGTGGAGTGAAAGTAAAAATCGTTCAAAATTTTAAGGAAATATCATATTTAGATTAACTTTTGTGTAAAAACTGCAAGGATTATGGGGGTTTTAAGAATTGTGGTGGACAGCAGCACTACTTAAGTTGCCGATACAAGCAAAAAAACAGAAATATTTAAAAAATGGTGGTCCTGGTAATGTAAAATATCATAAGGGGTGTTAATTTTCGAAGAATTTCATAATTTATTGTGTAACTTAAAAAATAATTGATATGTATATTTTTTCTTATTTTTCCTAAAGTAGTCATGACTATGTCCATCCTGCGACGCCGGCTTACTTATCCTTGAATTTTGGGACACGTTGTATATATCGGATTTTGACCGTCGGTGTTATTTTTAAAAGGGGCAGAACCGGTGACACTATGGCCATTGCACAGTCTTTTATTTTGGCTTAGAAGCGGACATCCCTGTTTTATTAATTCAATCGTTAGATATTACTATTATGTATAAAATTGATGAAGGAACTAGTAGTTGTATTTGCTTAGTTTCGAAGAAATATTCGATATTGTGATTTTATAAAAAAAATCAGTTTTAGAAGCATATTTTCTAAAAAAATTACGTTAAGTCAGAATTTTGTAAATAAATTTACCTATCACTATAACGTCTACCTTTATGCAAAAATAAATGGTTATTGCTGCAGTAATTTAGGAATTATTTAATAATTTATGATTTTCAGAAAACATTTTTTTCTCCGTTGTCCTAGAAAATTGGCAGCTATATTTACTTTATATTGATGCATGATATAATTATCTATAATACCTGAAAATATTACTTGCCTATCCCGTGGGAGTTCGAATATATTTTAATTTCTATGAGTTTAGAAGATTTATATGTAAATAGGGTTGTCATCTAAATATTTTTTAGATAAAGTAAATATAGCTGCCAATTTTCTAGGACAACGGAGAAAAAATGTTTTCTGAAAATCATAAATTATTAAATAATTCCTAAATTACTGCAGCAGTAACCATTTATTTTTGCATAAAGGTAGACGTTATAGTGATAGGTAAATTTATTAACAAAATTCTGACTTAATGTAATTTTTTTAGAAAATATGCTTCTAAAACTGTTTTTTTTTTATAAAATCACAAAATCGAATATTTCTTCGAAACTAAACAAATACAACTACTAGTTCCTCCATCGATTTTATACATAACTAGCTTTCCGCCCGCGGCTTCGCCCGCGTGGAATTTTGTCTGTCACAAAAAAACAATATCGCGCGCGTATTTACTCACCGTTTAGACCTACCCTGGACTACGACAAACATTTTAAAATCAAAATCAGCTCAATCGGCCCAGCCGTTCTCGAGTTATAATCAGACTAACGAACATCAATTCATTTTTATTTATATAGATAGATAGATGATAGCTAGCGGCCGCCCGCGACTTCGTACGCGTGGATCCCGTTTTACCCCCTTCATCTATCTTAAGCGGTTAAGATTTTTTTCATACAAATGTTTTTTTCCGCTAACTCCCGTTCCCGTGGGAATTTTGCGATATCCTGTTGTACCTAAGCTTTAAGTTTACTAAGGTACCTGCACACCAAATTTCAAGTGTCTAAGTTAAGCGGTTTAGATTTTTCATACAAAAGGATTTTTCCGCTAATTCCCGTTCCCGTGGGAATTTCGGGAATTCCTTTCTTAGTGCACCTCTACGGTACCTAAACTACGTCCCTTCCAAATTTCAAGTGCCTACGTTTAGCCGTTTAGGCTGTGCGTTGATCTGTCAGTCAGTCAGTCAGTTTCTCCTTTTATATATTTAGATAGTAATATCTAACGATTGAATTAACCTTTAACTATGGACGTCGGGTCTCAGAGGCCCATCCCCCTTTTCAATTTCTCGGTTTAAATACCTTCCCGCCACGTGCTGCTCTCGACCATCTCAGTAGCTTCAGTTTTAACTGTGTTTGGACCGAAGAGGCATAACATCGCGTCTTCCGGCACTTATTACGTGAGTAATAACCATCCAAAATTTTATCGGGGTCTGGGAGACCCGATGACTATAATTTCCATACAAACATACTTGTATGGATGTGACTTGTCAACTATAATTTTTTTATAGTATATCATTATAATATGTTGTAAATTGTTTTAGTTTAAGAATACATAATGGTAGAAAGTATCTGAGTACATCAGCTATATTATTAGCACAACTATCTAAGTAACATTCCAGAAGTAAAGTTTTACTTGTAGACGATCCTTCTTTTGAGTTTAGATGTCTTAGAAGGTACCATTGCTGCAGATTCCGATTCTGAATGGTGTATATTTTGCCTATCAAAGCTCTCAAAGAAAGATGACACATGCCTGTAGAGATAATTTGTCTTTAGTGTTCTAGGCCACTGTTTATAATTTTAGTAAGTTGAACCCTTGTCAAAATATTTATTTTATGTCTTTCAGAAATTCTGTTTATGTTTTTATGTTACACGGTTATTAATTAGCAAGGAAAAAAATATTAGTTTGATTTATTATTAATCGACTGTAAATAAGGAGCCTATATGTGATGCTAAGTCAATTAACACTGAAAAATGTCCATGTTTTTTAAATTTGCCAAAAAATAATTAAATAATGATTAAAAATTGGTTACATTTACTACTAGATCCTTTATTAATAGTTATTAGATATATATCAACTCTTTGATAAATTCAAATTGGTTCAGATATGAAATTATGAAGAATATTAGATACGGGTCTGTGAGACCCGACGTCCATGGGAGTGTGATTATTTTTTCACGACTATAGTTAAAGGTTAATAAAACAGGGATGTCCGCTTCTAAGCCAAAATAAAACACTGTGCATCGGTTCTGTTATTTTGTTGGCTCATGAGAAACACAAAAGAAATGCAAAGAAAACTAATTTAGCAATAATTTTATTTTAGGCATTATCAAAATTACAAAAACAAAAAGAACTAATTTTCAGTAAAAAATATTATTAATTAATTCACAGAAATGCAGGTAATTAATATTCCGATCGACAGAGGAGCAGAGCTTTCGCTTAACAACCGTTCGGTTCGAAAATCCGGAGCGAAGTGAGCGAGTTGCTCCGCTGTCGCTCGGTAGTGCGCAGCGCCCCCACTCAACCTCCCACCTCTCGGTGCGGCCGGCCAATGGCGTTGCGCACGCAGTCAATTGAGTTATTTATAAAGTTTTAAAATGAATTAATAAATAACCGGTTATTTTTGTTGGCATGCGTTTTTAATAATTTTGTTAATTTTAAAAGCTTTAGAAAATGAATAATCGAATTGTTTTTTAAAATCAACAGCTTGCTTTTGCAGTACAATCAAATTGAGTTACTTATTAATTTGCAAAAGCAAGTAATAAGTAACTGGTTATTTATGTCTACACATTTAATTATTCTAAAACATTTTGGAAAGCTTTAAAAGCCAATAATAAAATGAATCGACTTACTTGTCTGAATATTATCCATTTATGAAACGTGCACTAATAAACAAATTTAAATTGACACTAAAAATACAAAGTAATTACCAACGCAATTACACGATTATTATTAGCGATGGAAAAATGTGTTTACAATTAATCATTTGTGTTACGTAACTATAACTTAAATACTTTTGCGGCGACATATATTATTTTTTAAAAGTGTTTCGGTATCCGAATAGCTAAGCGATTTTAACCAGAGTGTAAGTTTATCTTTACAAGAGTGAGATGTAAGCGGATAAATGCTCAGTATTTTGTTATTTTATTGTACAAGAAACCAGCTTGTCTAGTAAATTGCCTGCTAGCAAAGGCTGTTTTGGAAGGAATAGTAGGAGCAGCTTTGTCCTTTCTTCTTTTGTTATTAATTTTAGGGTCATAGTATATACTTTTATGTATTTTCAATATGGCAGCTAATATATATAGTTTTCTTATAGAAAGGAGATCTCCGTATTTATAAAGTTCTTCAGTAGAATGTCTGAAAGGCAGAGAGTACATTACTTTAAGTAACCATCTTTGCGTTCTTTCTACCTCCAGAAGTTTCGTTTTGGTTGAGCCCCCCCAAACTGAGATTCCATAGTTACTTTTTTTTATGTTTAGTGTGAGTAGGTTTGTGTTTAACCATTTTTTATATAGTTGTAAGTCCTTCAACTGCTGTCCCTTGCACATCGTCCCATGATTTTCCAGTAAAGATGATGGCTGTATCATCAGCATAAGAAATTATTTTTGCATTTGAGATTTTCATGTTACATAGTTCATTGATGTACAGTAAAAATAGGGTAGGCCCTAGGGCGCTTCCCTGTGGGACACCAAAAGACGAGATTTCAACCAAGTCACTCACGTTATCTGCTATCTTAACTTGTTGTTTTCTGTCTTGAAGGTAACTAGTCAAAAGGACCAAGGGGACACGTCTAATACCATATTTTTCAAGCCGGAGCACAAGGGTGGAGACCGAGATTGTGTCAAAGGCTTTTTTTAGATCTAAAAATACTCCAAGACATTTATTACCTTTGTCTACATGTTCGACTATTGATGACGTTAAAGTTAGAATAGCTTCTTCGTTACAGTATCTTTTACAGAAAGTGATCGCCGGTGACGACAGTCACTTTCTGTAAAAGACACTGCTGGGTGTTCTTTACTTAATTCATTTGCAAGGTTATTTCCAACCTCTGCAAAGTAGGAATTGACTTCATTTAGCGATTCAAGAATGGTAGGTTTTATGTTAAGTAAATCTGAGTTGCAGGTTTTTTTTAGGTTTAAAGGTAGCAATATTGTTGATGGTGTTCCATAATTCTTTTGGGTGATTTTTTGATTTGATTAGTTCCTCTCTCTCATAAATACGCTTTAACTTTTTAATCAGATTATTTATATAGTTTCTGTATCTCCTGTAGCTTATTCTTAAGATCTCATTTTCGGGATTTTCACGCAAAGTTTTTTGCATTCTGTTTCTGTTCTTTATACACCTTAGAATGCCATTGGTGATCCAAGGTTTGCAGATTCTCTTACTCCTACTTATCTTAATAGTGTTTGTGTTTGTCTCTATAGATTCTTTTATTACATTAATTAATTTATCGACTATGTTGTTAGGATTTGTGAGTAGCATTATCGATTGTATATCTTTTTCCTCTAATGTTTGTATAGCTCCAGTATAATTTACTACTGTTTGTTTTTTTATAATTATTTGTTATGTTTTTGATGTTTTTAAGATTCATAAGTATTAGATAGTGATCAGTAACGGTTGTTTCAAGAACAGAAATAAAAGCATCTTTTTTATTAGCCTCAAGTTTCAGCATAAAGTGGTCTAAGCAGCTGGATTCCCGTGTGGGTAGGGAATGTCCAGTTGAGATACCATGAAAGGATAGTATATCAAGGTAATTGAGTCTATTTTTACGATCTTGAGATTTTCCCTGTGAATCTGGTGTAAGGTTTATGTTAATATCTCCAGTTATTTTGTGATTAGTCAACGTGTTTAGATATTCATTTAGCGAGTTAATAAAGGTTTCTGCATTTGCGTTAGATGGGGAACGATATATGCATAAAACTACTATGTCATCTAAATATAAGGTGTTATTTTTTATACTGATCATACTTTACCAACGCATCTAATAAAATCATACAAATACAACCCGTGTTTTTTAAAAAAAATTCAGGCTAGTTTTCGAGTAAAACGACAAAGAATGTTTCGAAAAAAATAAAAAATAAATCATCCTTTGAGCGCGGTGAGTATTCGTTTACGCACTATCGTAGTAGCCGGCCGAGGGCAACGACCGCTGCCACGTGCCGCGCCGCGTGAGTCGGCCATATTGATATCGCTCCGCGCCCACAGCCCGCGCCGAGCCGCCGATCGGCATGCGGGAGCGCAACAACATAAACAATCGTCCCAGTCAGTCCAATGTTGTGCCCAAACGTATTGCATTGTGTGTGCGAGTTATTACAATGTCGCGCTTAATAAATAACAAAACGAAGGTGAAATTATGTTTCGGCCACACTAACTGGCCGACGAGAAACATTGACGAGTCGAAAACCTTCACACCTTGCTTGTTTGGAGCCGCGCAGCGCTTCAGGGAGCGCAGCCGTATCCTGACTTGACGAGATCCCGTGCACTTCGAGGACGAAGTTCTGGATTTCAATTTCAATCACCGGCACAGTGCTGGCGGTACCCAGATGCGAGCGCCGCAGACGGCGGCTTTTGCGTAAAAATACGGAATGCCTTATCAAGGAGTTGTTGCCAGAGGCAGGCCTGGCTCACTCCGCGCGGTACATCCGATAATTACCTACAGCGAAGCGCCCCGCCGGCGGGTATTATATCAGTCGAGTGTCACGCGCGCGCCCGTCAGGACGCTGGCGTGCGTTGTAGTACCTAATTCTATAATCGAAGTATTATTTAAAAATGGACATAAAGAGAAAGAAATATTGTGCGGCATTCGGGTGTTTAAATTCGAAAATAAATCTACCGGATTTATCTTTTTTTTCGCTTCTCAAAGATGCTGAAAGGTATGTTGGCCATGTAGGTAATCAATAATTCTTAGGATAGTATAGGAACCTAACCTACCATGACTACTGCTCAGAATGCGTTCGTTCGTTTCAGCCAAATGACGTCCACTGCTGGACAAAGGCCTCCCCCAAGGTTTTCCATAATGAATGCGTACTTACCTACATATACGTACCTCATTACAAATAAGTAGATTAATTATTTTTTCACTAGACAGCAACTCTAACAGCGTAAGAAGAGTTCAGAGGTACGCGATAAAAAGAGACAAAACTTGTAGGTGAATAAAATTGTAGGTACGTAGTACTGTGCGAGCTGAATTCCACTGTATCGCGTCGTAGCAAGACTCGCATTTATTTAAATCGTCTTGCGGAGTAATCCTTCTGTACCTGTACTATTACTTATTCTGTGCCAGAGGGCCACGACCGCGACCGAGTTCTATCGATGGATATTGCGGAAGTCTACCTAGGTACATACCTACAGTGTGATTTGGACAGATGAGTGCTTGTTTACGCGAAAGGGACTTTTTCCGTAAAAAAGTTAGTGCGCGAATTGTGAATACAACATCCGACGTGGTGTCTAGTGAACAGCAAGCAAGTGTGCAGCCCGGAAGCATTACCTCAATGAGGATCAGTACTGTTGTAGAAAATTCAATAAAACTGGTATCTACGTTAATCTTTAAGACATAAGAAAGATATATCTTTTTGAATTATCCAAATCGGACCATTACTTACGAAGATATTAAGTAATAAACATAGGCCGTTTTTGCCGCTAAAAGTCAACGTAGCGTCTTTCCGTTCTATACATAGCCAGAACGCAAGGGTGTGAAACTAATCGAGTATAGTTTGGAGATGACTTTATTTACTAAGCTCCTCCAAACTATACACGACCAGTACGCATATGCTGCGTACTGCTCGCGTATACTTTGTAGTGACTTAGGTCAATTATCTTACTCCAAAATATACATCGCCAGTACGCATACGGACTAATCATGTATGTACCTATTGTAATAAGTGCGTGATTACAATTTATGCGCCATAGAAAAGATATTTGTTTTGGGGCTGATATTTCACCAATTGTCGTAGGTATGGAAATATGTCAAAATGATTTTATTCTTCAGATAAAAGTTAATAAATAAAATAATAAATAAATATCCTTAGACACTTTATACTGCGCTTCTAGTCCCAAACTAAGCAAAGCTTGTACTATGGGTACTAGACAACGGATATAAACATACTTAAATACTTTTTTTTGTAAATACGTACTTATTATACATAGAAAACACCCAGTCCAATACAAACAAACATGTTCATGCACACAAATGTTTGTACTGTGCGGGAATCGAACCCGCTACCTCCGGAATAGTAGTCCGTTTCGAACCACTACACCAAACGGCCGACAATACAAACCTAGCATTTGAAGTCTCGCATAATATTGTATTTAATGCACGTTGAACTTTCTTCTCTCACCCTCTCTCATTTTAATTAAATTGTTATTTAATTTGAAATCTACCTAATCAATTTAATTTCAAAAACCACTTACAATAGTGTTAAAAATCTAGATTTATTATAGATTCAGTAAAATAATAATATTTTATGTAATAATATCAAATAAATGTGATTTTAAATATAGTTCCATATTTTACTGAATTTTACTAAATCAATATCTACTAAACACACTCTAGTCAAGTGTAAGTGGTGTAGTAGAAACTAATCGAGTATAGTTTGGAGATGACTTTTTTTACTAAGCTCCTCCAAACTATACACGATCAGTACGCAAAATTCGTGTATAGTTTGGAGTCACAGATTTACAAACAGGCACTACAAAATATACACGAGCAGTTTCCTATGGGTGCGTTCTGGCCATGTATAGAACGGAAAGACGCGTCAACGTATGCAGGGCCGCGTGACGTCACTATATCCGAATCGAGCGCAGCCGGCGTACTATTGGGATGGAAAATATTTTTTTCAAAATAAATTGCGTAGGCATTACGAAACCGTAGATATTGAATTCCAATTTCTATCCTTTTTTAAATTTCTAGTTTAACGCGGATGATTCGCCTCGGTTCGTTGGAAAAGTCCCCCGCTATTACACTAATGAAAATACACTTATTTACCTACTTATGTGGCTAGATTTTGTTTCTCCCAGTGCGTAGTACCTATTAACATGACGTAACATCGTACATACTCACGACCACGAGTGATAATTTTTGGTAACGTAGGTTTAGTGTAATCTAACCTTTATGTGTGTGAACGTTGAATGAACGCGCGCGGCCATTGTTCGTACTCGTATGAATGAAATGAGTAAAGAAAGAGAGAGAGGCAGTGAGTGAAGACGGATGATTGTAAAAATAATATCTTTTTTTCGTTAGGAAAAGTAAAAACAAAAACTAGCCTGAATTTTTTTTAAAAACACTTGGGTTGTATTTGTATGATTTTAGCAGATGCGTTGGTAAAGTATGATCAGTATAAAAAATAACACCTTATACAGGGTGGAAACGATAAGTGATCTCACTCGATTATTTCTAAACTATACAACATATCAATAAACTAGTTACTGATCCTGAAAGTGCTTCATGAGCTCTATCAAACGGTATTAATAATAGGTTACAGAATAAACTGGATCTAACCGAAAACTCAATGTTTCCAGCTTCCATACTTTTGGTAAAGTCACATTATTTTAAAAACTACACATGATATCGTAAAACTGATTACTGATTCTAAAAGTGCTTCACAAACTCTATCCAATGGTATCAATAATAGGTTACAGAATAAACTGGATCTATCCAAAAATTCAATGTTTCTTTCTTCCATACATTTAGTACTACCACAGTCATGACACTCATCTCTTGACAATATTATAGCAAGTAAAGCCTAAAACCAATGTTTTGCATGAATAATTTTAAATAAGAATACAATTTACGAGTTTATTTTAAGAGTTTATTATTAAATAAAAAAAAATACACTTCTAATATTGTGTGGCTGGCATACATTTAGTATGGAAGCTGGAAACATTGAATTTTCAGATAGATCCAGTTTATTCTGTACCCTATTATTGGTATTGTTTGAAAGAACTCATGAAGCACTTTCAGGATCAGTTACCAGTTTTTCAATATCTTGTATAGTTTAGAAATAATCGAATGAGATCACTTAACGTTTCCACCCTGTATATAAAAGGAGAAACTGACTGACTGACAGATCAACGCACAACCTAAACGGCTAAACGTAGGCACTTGAAATTTGGAAGGGACGTAGTTTAGGTACCATAGAGGTGCACTAAGAAAGGAATTCCCGAAATTCCCACGGGAACGGGAATTAGCTGGAAAATACTTTTGTATGAAAAATCTAAACCGCTTAAGTTAGACGCTTGAAATTTGGTATGCAGGTACCTTAGTAAACTTAACCCTCCGTGTACGAGGTGACTAAAAGTTACGTCCCGTACCAGGTGGGGTATGACACACCCCAATATACAAAGTGATAAAATTTTCATTCAACATTTTTTTAGGTGGAATTTAATATTTAATATTGATTATTTACGTATGTTAATAAGGTTTAAGAAATGCTCTGAGCTGAAAATATATATTATAACATTTTTATCATAAAAAAAACAAAAAGACACAATTTCCGTTGTTTTAGTAATTTAGGAATCAGTTTCCTATGTATAATTTTTAATTAGTGCCTTTAATTATGACAACCGTTTTTATTTAACAAAGTACAAGTATTTACTTATAATTTAAAAGTAAATTAAAAACTGGAAGGGTATAAATTTGTTTTGATCATCGGTTTTCAATTTACCACAATTCTGATGAAAGAAAATGAGTATGCTCAATGCATGAAATGGGAGCGTAACAATTTTATTTATTTATAAAATATGTTATTCCATTTCAGTAGCCCAAAAATTGTATCACCAAGTATAAATTGTAGCCCATAAGTGTATGTTCACATACATCTTCGGATCTCAGTACTAAACTTCCAGATTCGCACTAAAAGTCATCTTATTTGACTAAAAGTGCATGAAAATTTCAGATACCGTAAAAATCACCAAAAATAATATTTGTATTGAATTTTATTCAATTGACAAAGCTAAACATATATAAATTACACCAAAACTGTTAGATTTTTTTTTAAACTTTTTAACAACGTCCCGTACCAGGTGGGGTGTGTGACACCCACACGCACTTTAAAGGCATGTAACTCAGTTGGTAGTCACCGCTGGACTGATTTTGCAACGCTGATCGAAGCAGCAGTGTCATAATTCCAGCTACTGAGAATTTCAAATTCAGCACTTGCAAATTTTTAAAATTGTGGCTATTTTTAAAGGACTGGGGTGTGTCACACCCCACCTCGTACAGCGAGGGTTAAAGCTTAGGTACAATAGGAGGATGATGTTGCTCACGTCCGTAGGATTTACCACCTTCTCCTAGGCCCACCCTACACGTATCCCCCGGGTGGTGCTAAACGAGCAACAACGCCGAGTCACAGGCGGCGGTCAAGTATCCTGTTTATGGCCACCACTGGCCCAAAGGCATTAAATACCCTTTAAAATTGTGGCGGTTGCACCTTGGGAAAGTGCAACTTGATACCCTCCCAACCCTCGTTTATGGAAATGTCGAATGTGAGTAAATGCGATTTGTCCTGCGATCCGGCTAACCCCCGGCGCTCTCCAGTACCCGGGCTGGAGAGTGTGAAATATGTTACCGAAGACACCATTGGAGTGAGTAACCAGGCTTCTGTGGCTGTTAATGTTACTGGAAACAAAAAATTTGTACAGCAAGCTTTCCATCCAAGTCTTTTTGTCAGCAGACCGAGAAGTGCATCAATATCTGGTCTGCCAAGCTCAGATGCTAGAACAGTTTCTGGAGAAATAGAGGTGATACAACAACCTCTAAGCGTAACAGATAATTATAGTGATACAGTAATTGATCCTCCAACTTGGCAAAGAGTACCTTCAATCAGGAATCCAAATAAAAGGAAGAAACTGTCAAGTTCCCCCTCACCAGAAAAACTATCAACCACCAACCGTTTTAGTGGATTGACAGTTGATTTGACTGAAGACAGAGCAATCAACACATACAAAGAAAGTTACTAAACCTCCACCAATCCTGTTGTATGGAATAGAAGATGTGAACAAACTGACAGAACTTATTGAAGCATCTGCAGATAGGTCAGAATTTTCATACAAAAACATCAACAAAAACCAACTCAAAATAACTACAGCAATCCGCGAGAAAGGTTTAATAGGGCATACCTTTAACCTAAAGAACAAAAGACCATACAGAATAGTCATTAGAAACTTACACCACACAACTCCACTTAGCAGTATAAAAGAAGCAATAGAAGAAACGGGCAATACGGTAGAAGGAGAAATCATAAACGCCAAGTTTGGTCCACTTAAAAAACCTACATCAACATTCTTCGTTAATATCTCCCCAGGCCCCAATAATAAGGCAGCTAAGGACATCAAGGTTATCTATCACCAAGTTGTAAAAATTGAAGATCCACGAAAGAGAAATACAGTAGTGCAATGTCAAAGATGTCAACAGTACGGACATACAAAGAACTATTGCATGAAACCCTTCCGCTTTGTTAAATGCTCCCAAGCTCACAAAACATCTGAGTGTCCAAAAATAGATCGCAATACTCCAGCAACCTGTGCTCTGTGTTTAGGTCCCCATCCAGCCAACTACAAAGGCTGTGAAGTTTATAAAGAAATTCTTGCTCGAAAAACGGCAAAAAGAGTTCCCCGAAAACAATACAATATGCAACATATTGATACGAACGATATAGCTATTATTCAAACAGAAAAACAGCATCAAGAAATAGATGATAAAAAACCTAATGTCACGAAAAAGTCCTATGCAAATGTGACCAAAGAGAAATCCTGCTCTAATATTGCAACCAAGGAAGAAAATCGATCTGAATCGCTTCGTATGATTGAAAAAATATTCTCAAAACAATCCGAAAAAATTGATCTCGTCTTACAACAAATGGGGACATTACTCCAACTAATAACGACTCTAATCTCTAAGTTGGGATAATGGCTACCCTAAAGATAGCCACTTGGAACATTAACGGACTCGCACACAACATTCATGAAGTAGAAACTCTACTCCATATGCATCAAATTGACGTACTGCTTGTCGCAGAGACCCATTTTGTTAGTAGCAGCCTAGTAAGAATCAGAGGATACAATATCTACTCGACAAACCACCCAGATGGAACAGCACATGGAGGAGTGGCAGTTATTATCAAAACAAATATTGAACATCACGAGCAACCAACATTTAGCACGGACCACATCCAGGCCTCAACAGTAGCAATTTTCGATAGAAATGGCGATTTCAATGTCTCAGCTGTGTACTGCCCACCAAAGCATAGAATAACAGAAGACCAGTTCACCGAGTACTTTAGAAGCCTAGGTAGCCGCTTTATAGCAGGAGGGGACTGGAATTCCAAACACCTTCATTGGGGCTCTAGACTGGTGACTACTCGCGGTAGAGAACTGAAAAAAAGCGTCGATGTGAATGTTTTGAGAACTATCTCGACTCCGGAACCAACCCACTGGCCTACAGATCCGGATAGATTGCCGGATATTCTTGACTTTTTCATCACCAAAGGTTTGTCGCGGATGTTCTTCCGGGTTGACTCGTGCTTGGATGGATCCTCTAACCACATTCCTGTAATCTTAACAGTAAGCACAATGGTATTAAGCACAGAAAAGCCTCCTCACCTATACAACAAGAGCACTGACTGGGACTCGTTCCGTGACCTGGTGACCCAACAATTGCAGCTTCAGGTGGCTCTCAAATCTGAGAATGACATAGATGAGGCTGTTAAGAATTTCACGACCACAGTCCAGGCGGCTTGCTGGAAGTGTACTCCAGAATCACAGAACAAGAGACCCAGGCAGAACACAGTCTCAGCAGAGATAAAAAACCTCATCTTGGAAAAGAGAAGACTTCGTAGAGTTTGGAATTGCAGTAGGCATCCTGAAGACAAGACTATCCTCAATAGAGCTACCAAAGACCTCAAACATACGATAGCGAACGAGAAAGATGCTGCTATGGAGGCGTACCTAACGTCATTGTCCGCAACCAATGCAACAAACTACTCTCTTTGGAAAGCTTGCCACACAAACAGCCGCCCTATAGAACCAAAACCTCCAATTAGACTGCCAAACAACAAATGGGCTAGATCAAACCAAGAAAAAGCGGACGCTTTTGGATTTCATCTGGCTGAAGTCTTCAAACCTAATGAGGCTGACCCAGAGTCGGATGAAACGGAAATAGAAGATGCTCTGGACCAGGCTTATCAACTAGATCTTCTCATAAGACCGACTAGACCGAGTGAAATTGAAGACTTAATCAGGCAGTTGGAGGAGAAGAAAGCCCCGGGATTTGACCTGATTGATAGTGTATGGTGTCATACGAACTGGCTACTACCCGGCCCTATGGAAAGTTTCCCAGGTGGTCATGATCAAAAAACCAGGTAAACCAAGTCATGAAGTCACCTCTTATAGACCTATAAGCCTCCTACCGGTGACCTCAAAGATATTTGAAAAGGTCCTATTGACGAGACTGTCCACGGAGCTTATAAACAATTCCATCATACCAGACCATCAGTTTGGGTTCAGGAAGTATCATGGCACAATGGAGCAAATACACAGAGTGTGTAGGGTAATCCGGGAAGCACTTGAACACAAAGAGTACTGCTCCTCAGCGTTTCTGGACGTACAGCAAGCATTTGATAGGGTCTGGCACACTGGCTTGTTGTACAAGATTAAACTGCTGCTACCGTACACTTACTGTGTACTCATAAAGTCCTATCTAGCTGACAGAATATTTCAGATCAAAGAGGGTCAATTCACATCCTGCTTCCATCCCATATCAGCGGGGGTGCCACAAGGGTCAGTTCTGGGACCCGTTCTCTACACAATATTTACTTATGACCTACCTCGAAACGAAGAAGTGACTGTGGCAACCTTTGCTGATGACACCGCAATTCTGCCTCGCAACAAATGCCCTTTGGAGGCTTCAATGATGCTACAACGCAGCTTAGACCAGATTGCCAAGTGGCTGACTAAATGGCGAATAAACGTTAGTACATCAAAGTCAGTTCATGTCACATTCGCTCTGCGACGAGGGAACTGCGCTCCAGTCTCTCTCGGAAATGACCCACTTCCACAAAAGGATCACGCTAGGTATCTGGGTATGTACCTGGACCGCCGGCTCACATGGAGGAAACATGTACAGATCAAGAGAGATGAGACAAACCTCAGATACAGGGGCCTATACTGGATGCTCGGACGAAACTCCAAATTGTCTCTTGACAACAAGCTTCTCATCTACAAAAGTGTTCTGAAACCGGTGTGGACTTACGGAATCCAATTGTGGGGATCAGCATGCGACTCCAATATCAGCATCATACAAAGATGTCAGAACTACATCCTCAAACAGATCTCCAACGCACCATGGTTTCTTAAAATTTCGGAACTCCATGAAAATCTAAAAATCAACACAGTCAAGGAGGAAATCAAAAACATTAGTCAAAACTACAAAAAGAGGCTGACTAACCACCCCAACCACCTTGCTGTGCAGCTCACAATCCCAGAAGCTATGCGGCGACTGAAGCGACGGCACATTCTGGACATCATGGAGAGCCAGAATTGACCATGGAGGGAGTCCCAGTGGGGATTCTGCTTTCATCGCCGATAATCACAGAACAAATCTGTTCATAGTCTTCTGACTGATCGCATGATGGAATAAAGGAAAAAAAAAAGGTACAACAGGATACCGCAAAATTCCCACGGGAAAGGGAGTTAGCGGGAAAAAACATGTGTATGAAAAAATCTAAACTGCGTAAGATAGACGCTTGAAAAGACAATGCCGGAAATTGGCGTCTTTTTTTTTCGCGCGACCATCGACCAAACCTTGTTTTTTGATTACAAAATAGTGTAATAAACCAAACTTACTATGACATGTATACCTCTAAACTCAGTCTGAACTGAGTTACGAGCGTTAGAAGTTTGATGATTTACATACTAGATTTGCTTTTTGCGAGCAAGTTTTGTAAGAAATTGCAACAAAATAGTGACATTGTATGTGTAAACAACAAACCCCTCCCATTAAAGGCTCCAGACATCAGTGTGGAGCAGAATCAGCGCAATAAAAAATAGCGCAATATTTTGTTGCAATTTCTTACAAAACTTGCGCGCAAAAAGCGAATCTAGTATGTAAATCATCAAACTTCTAATGCTCTTAACTCAGTTCAGACTGAGTTTAGAGGTATACATGTCATAGTAAGTTTGGTTTATTACACTATTTTGTAATCAAAAAACAAAGTTTGGTCGATGGCCGCGCGAAAAAAAAAAGACGCCACCTTCCATACAAAATCTGGCATTGCCATTTGGCATGCAGGTACCTTAGTAAACTTAAAGCTTAGTTACAACAGGATATTGCAAAATTCCTACGGGAACGGGAGTTAGCGGGAAAAAACATTTGTATGAAAAAAATCTAAACCGCTTAAGATAGATGAAGGGGGTAAAACGGGATCCACGCGTACGAAGTCGCGGGCGGCCGCTAGCTATCATCTATCTATCTATCTATATTGATGTTCGTTAGTCTGATTATAACTCGAGAACGGCTGGGCCGATTGAGCTGATTTTGGTTTTAAAATGTTTGTCGTAGTCCAGGGTAGGTCTAAACGGTGAGTAAATACGCGCGCGATATTGTTTTTCTGTGACAGACAAAATTCCACGCGGGCGAAGCCGCGGGCGGAAAGCTAGTTTAGTATAATCTGTAAACATGAAGCATGTTGGAGAATGATTTCTTTTGCTTGTAAATTATGATGTTTTTTTCTAAATATGATGTTAATTCTAAATCAACGCAAAAATTCAAAACGCTCTAAAACGATGACTATAAAATGTTGTAAATAAATAACTTTAATAAAAGAACTTTTACAAGGTACTGGCCAACTATTTTAGTTATATTATAAAATATATTTTTTTTAACTATGTTGACTCTCACGAAACTAAACTGTTCTAAACTGAACGGTTTGCGCGAGAGTCACTTCTCTGTAAGTTTCAAAATAAGATAATATTAAAACTAAACAAAATATATGATGTGCATTACGCATTACCATGCAATTGGTTTGAACGATATCTAGTAAGTAATTTGATTTAATACGTCATAAATTGTAAACCCCTACGTTTGTACGGCGGAACCCTCGGTGTGCGAGTCCGACTCGCACTTGGCCGGTTTTTTATGTACACAACAACTCCGTCGGCTTGGTTTATGTGGTTACTTTTAGTGAACGATTTGTAGTGACCGATATTTGGCACAGATTTGTTAGGATTTAGTCTACATTCCGTTAGAACTTGTATGTCGATATCAAAGTCAAGTTGTGTCAGTGATATTTGTAGGTCATCTAAGTTATTGTACTAATATCAGGCTTCCGTCACTCGCTCGCCTATGCCGGCTGAGATAATTACCTACAGCGCGCGACAACTTCAAGTTGCAAATCAGTCAGGGCCGCCACGCGCCTGTGTACCTATACACGCTCGGTCGATCATCGTCGCAATCAAGGTTTATTGTTACAACAGCACTGTTATCCTTCTTTAATGGAAAATCGTAATATTTAGGAATAATAATTAACTGTAGTAATTTAAATAATTATAAAAAACTACACTTTTTAAATAATTTTGAAATACCTACTTATGACAAAAAAATTGTAGCAAAAAAAATTATTTTAGCTAATAAAAACATTAACTTTACTTCACCGTGTCTATTTTCCGACACTACTGACTACACCTTTTAAAACTGTTTGTCCAATTTCGAATTATCGCAACACTGAAGTTTATTAATTAATAGGTTGTGTTGTTTTTATATTATTATGTTCATTAATATTGACTGCCTGTATGCCCCCTTTGCTGCCCTCCTATTTGCGTGTTCCCGCCGACGGACAGGCACTTTACGGAGTGCTTCTCCTTCGGCGGTTGGGCGCAGCAACGTCAAGGGACCCGCTGAAAATCAGTGTCGAGGCATTCCCACGGCTTGCCCCGATTAATGCTGAGCGGGCCCCTATTTGACAGTAGGGCACAATGTTTTTCTTTTTGTAATTTGTGTAAATTTTAATGTGATGTCGCCCTTTTTGTCAAATAAAACATTTTATTATTATTATTACTTTAGAGATGGTACGATTATACAAACACCACTAGATTAAAGTTTACCAATCGTAAATACAATAAATGCTTCTTAAAATTAAGTTTTTATTTATTTTACTTTACTTATACAACCCTGACGCTCGAGCTGTGAGGTAGATCAATTCTGAACACAAAAAAAATTGTGCTCTTGTGAGCGTAGTAGTAAGGTGAGATTTTGAATGCACCATGTGCGTTGGATATTTTGCATTATTATTATTACCGTTAAAATGTCGGCATCTGATCCTACACAAAGGAGTGCAATTTCTGTTGCTACTATTATGTATTCTGTGCTACTACACTGACAAAAATCCGCACGCACACGAGCTTACGTAATGGCCGCCATTGCGCTTGTGCTGCCGTTGGACCTCTGGCCGCGAACACAAGAGTGCCGCCGGACGACGGACCGGCGGGCGGCGCCACACAAGCTATTCTAGGGCTACTACTAGTTATTTAAGGAATTAAATTAAGCAGAAAATTAAAGTTTATTTATTTTTGGTAACATAAAAAAATCTTATGTGGTAAGTACTTATTTAGTGGCCTTAATGGAATGATGTTTATTCAAAAGTTCGTTAAAATACCTTTGCGCTTGCAAAAATCTTTTATTTCAAACGTAGCAACGAAACGAAGCAAAAAAGTTAGTTGCCGAAATCAATGACTTATTTTTATGCCATACACAAATGGGATAGTTACCATGACTATGAAATTTAGAATTACGGTTATTATTACGATAAAGCAGGCACATTTTTCATGTTAATTTTAATCGCTTAATATCCCCTTAGCAAATTAAAAATGTGATTCGTAATTGACTCGATCATAGCAGAAACTAAACGCTATCGAATTATATCTACCTGTGATTATCGGCAGTCTTTAGTATTCCGAAGTAAATAATTGTTCCCAACTATCAATTTTAAACTGAAATAATAATCATTAAAATCATCGTAGAAACAAAAAAAATTATAAAAGTAAATAATGATAGTTTTATTATTGTTAAGATTAGAAAGAATTTTGGAGTTGACATCCTTATGCGTGGCGGAGTCGGTGGTATCAAAGACAGCCGTCCCTCACAATAGCCGACCGCGCTAGTGTTGTAAGAACCTCGAGTCTTTAAAGTCTTTATTTCGAGACTTGAGTTTATTTTTAAGACTAGGACTCGTTAGTCACATGAATAAGGGAATAATTGAGTCTTCCGAGTCCTTTCGAGTATTTTAAGTTCTTTGAGCTAGACTGAATCATGACATGAACTTGAGTTGGTGTATACTAATAGGCAATAATGAGTGATTTCATATAATCATCCGTATGTTATATCCTAATTGTAAATAAAATAAATCGCACAATACAAGTGTAATATCAATAAAATTGCATTAAACGCAAATAATCGAATCAGAAGTATCCATCTAAAGACTGACGATTTTCGTAATCAAAAAGTTAAAACGGTCCAATAAAATAATAAACACACAGTCTTAATTCATTGCTATTTTATTTTCTTCAAACTTTTAATAAGTAAGATTCCAATACTCGAGTGTCGTATCGTACCTACAACACTAGCCGGCGCAGCAAATGAACTTGCCGCCGCTTTTAGACACGTGCCGCCGGCCGCCGGCTAGCGCAATGTACACTCACCAAAATAAAATTAAGAAATGCAACAAACTTTTTTTTACTATTCAAATTAAAATTGTGTTTATTGTTAAATCACAGGTACATAAGATAGGTCATAAATAAATACCAAGTTGGAACGGAAATGATTCGGAAATTTTATTTAACTAATTAGGTACCTACCTACCTCATCTACTTTTCTATTGTAATAGAAATGATGACATTAACGATTAATTTAAGAATGGACTTTGATTTAGGATAAATGGAATATCGATACAAACAAATTGAAGAGTTTTATTTGCTTCAATAGTCTAATTTAATGTTTCTAAATAATGGACTAGGCCATTGAATTACCTTCACAAAACAATAAGTTTGATTAATTTTTAATTATTATCTGTTATAGGATATTTTACCATGAAATACTCAACACCATAATTTAGATTCGAATCAATTGAAATCGAAAACAAGCAGATAAAATAATAAACAAATAAGTTTCTTTTTTGTCGACTGTACGCTTATGCCAACTTTTCGGCTCTTGCTTTGGCGGCGTCGGCGTCTTTGTGTCAACAAAAGGCGTGCGGCTTGTCGGCATTTGTCGGCGCGTGCGCTTTGATTTAATTCAGTTTTTGACTAGCTTTCTTGTGTGAAGGTGCGTTTTGTAGTGCTCGTGAAGTGAACTATGACGCACAGGTGCACAAATGCAAATAAATTTACTAAGACGCGCCTTAAAAATCATGGCCTTTGCTGGTTGATTTTTCGATGGTATCGTGAGTCCGTTTTACTGTGATTATAAGATAATAAGGATAGACAACGATATGAGAGTAGGCCTGCAACATTGAAGTGATAGCTCGCCCAATCAGTCGATCAGCTAATCGGCTATCAGCTGTGACGACTGCTGTGAGTTGTTATGACGTGAGTGTAAACAACAAAAAAGTGTGCAGTGGTAGTGAGCGTTGTGTGTGTTGTGTCTCGTGTTCCTGTGCAGAATGAATACACTACAGCTTTGTTGTGTGAGTAAAAAATACAGCATGTTCCATTATGTAAGACGAAATGAATTTTTATTTTTGTTAGAAAATGTAACTTTGTAAAATCATTATAAAACACATACTCAAATTTGGTGAACTTGTTCAGTGTACCGTATAGATGCCCCCATTAAAAGGAATGTAGCTAGTTTAGAAGGACCCTGTATAAAAGGAGAAACTGACTGACTGACTGACAGATCAACGCACAGCCTAAACGGCTAAACGTAGGCACTTGAAATTTGGAAGGGACGTAGTTTAGGTACCGTAGAGGTGCACTAAGAAAGGAATTCCCGAAATTCCCACGGTAACGGGAATTAGCGGAAAAATCCTTTTGTATGAAAAATCTAAACCGCTTAACTTAGACACTTGAAATTTGGTGTGCAGGTACCTTAGTAAACTTAAAGCTTAGGTACAACAGGATATCGCAAAATTCCCACGGGAACGGGAGTTAGCGGAAAAAAACATTTGTATGAAAAAAATCTTAACCGCTTAAGATAGATGAAGGGGGTAAAACGGGATCCACGCGTACGAAGTCGCGGGCGGCCGCTAGCTATCATCTATCTATCTATATAAATAAAAATGAATTGATGTTCGTTAGTCTGATTATAACTCGAGAACGGCTGGGCCGATTGAGCTGATTTTGGTTTTAAAATGTTTGTCGTAGTCCAGGGTAGGTCTAAACGGTGAGTAAATACGCGCGCGATATTGTTTTTCTGTGACAGACAAAATTCCACGCGGGCGAAGCCGCGGGCGGAAAGCTAGTTGAAAAATATTTATTAATTCGACATAAATTTAAAATAAAATGTTGAATTTGGTTACCGAGTATGTGAATTATTTCATTTTGAATTTTATCTCCAAGATAAGTCGGCATATTTTTGAATTCCGTATCATCGTTACGCGTCGTATGTGTTCAATCATTGAAAGATCAAATTTTCCTAACATTTCAATACATTTTAAAAAATTACCATTGTTACGATCATATAGTCACAGAATAAGTAATAGTACAGGTACAGAAGGATTACTCCGCAAGACGATTTAAATAAATGCGAGTCTTGCTACGACGCGATACAGTGGAATTCAGCTCGCACAGCACTACGTACCTACAATTTTATTCACCTACAAGTTTTGTCTCTTTCTATCGCGTGCCTCTGAACTCTTTTTACGCTGTTAGGGTTGCTGTCTAGTGAAAAAATAATGAATCTACTTATTTGTAATGAGGTACGTATGTAGGTAAGTATGCATTCATTATGGAAAACCTTGGGAGAGGCCTTTGTCCAGCAGTGGACGTCATTTGGCTGAAACGAACGAACGCATTCTGAGCAGTAGTCATAGTAGGTTAGGTTCCTATACTATCCTAAGAATTATTGATTACCTACATGGCCAACATACCTTTCAGCATCTTTGGGAAGCGAAAAAAAAAGATAAATCCGGTAGATTTCTTTTCGAATTTAAACACCCGAACGCCGCACAATATTTCTTTCTCTTTATGTCAATTTTTAAATAATACTTCGATCATAGAATTATAATCATACTACGCCAGCGTCCTGACGGGCGCGCGCGTGCGTGACACTCGACTGATATAATACCCGCCGGCGGGGCGCTTCGCTGTAGGTAATTATCGGATGTACCGCGCGGAGTGAGCCAGGCCTGATATAGTTTTCGGCTTTGGCCACGAAAAGCCATATTTTGTGTGCTTAGAAATTGTACCACATATATTATTCTTTTGATTACATCGTACCAGCGCACAGTATGTTATGAGACTGTATAATCGGACATTCTCATTTATTTGATGAAACGTATAGAGCTCAGTTATACAAACATGATAGTAAAACTCCCGTTTGAAAATTCCAAGTAGTTTTCGCGGTATAAAAATTCAAAGTTACCTATTTTTTTACTTCAAAATTATGCAAAAATATTCTAACTCGTTAACTAATAACATTTAATTCAGAATTGTTATAATACTTCATAGAGCTCTTAAAACTACACGTAATAAGCGTATTAAATGCTTCGTAAACGCATTCAGTTAATTAGGAAAAATGATTTTAGTGATTTTTGTTTTTATTTTTTTTCTCGATTATACCTTAATATATGCAAACATTTTTAATTGCAAGATATAGTCTGATATTTAATCTAATTGTATAAAAAAAATCAGCTTTAAATTCCGTGATATATTTGAGGAAAATCAAATTGAAAATATGCGCCATATAGAATTGTAAATTTCCCATCACTTTTAATAGCAATATTTCTTTTGGATGTTTAAATATCATCAACTCGATTGTACCAAATTATTGTATTGACATTCGATTTACATAGGTTTCAAATCGATGAGAAAATTATTAAAGGTAGGATAAATTCGACTTCCTAGATTTGTTTACATACTTTTTTAGTTAGTTACTTACATACAACTTAAGTTAATATAAGAGTGTTAAAAAAGAAAAAAGACTCGACTTGAGAACCTCCTCCTTTTTTTGAAGTCGGTTAAAAACAATGTGAATGTGACTTTTTAGAACCTTCAACACTATGCACATAACAGGCGGGATTTGAAACTTTTTAGACATGAATTATTCCTTCCAAAATTGTCGACCCTAGACTCGTAAAAATTTTATTAAGACGTTTTATGTTTTTTCTCAAATATATCACGGAGTTTAAAGCTGATTTTATTAATACAATTAGATTAAATATCAGACTATATCTTGCAATTAAAAATGTTTGCATATATTAAGGTATAATTGAGAAACAAAATAAAAACATAAATCACTAAAATCATTTTTCCTAATTAACTGAATGCGTTTACGAAGCACTTAATACGCTTATTACGTGTAGTTTTAAGAGCTCCATGAAGTATTATAACAATTCTGAATTAAATGTTATTAGTTAACGAGTGAGAATATTTTTGCATAATTTTGAGGTAAAAAAATAGGTAACTTTGAATTTTTATACCGCGAAAACTACGTGGAATTTTCAAACGGGAGTTTTACTACCATGTTTGTATAACTGAGCTCTATACGTTTCATCAAATCAATGAGAATGACCGTTTATACAGTCCCATAACACACTGTGCAGCGCTGCTTTTCAACCTCTAAAAGTTTTTGTTGAATACTATCAATAGTGTTTTTATTTTTAAGAGCATGACGCAAATCTGTCCATTTTTTGTAATTATTGAAATGAGCAGAACTTTTCTCATGTCTGCCGCAATACAAAGCTAGATGTTGCCAATCACTAATTCCCTCACAGAATTTATTTTGATTTGATTCAAATAGCTTGCAACAGAAGCAGTAAACGGCATTTTTGGACACTGAATACAGCAGCCACTCTCTGTGATACTTTTCACCGTTTTCTAAATGCCTTTCATAATAATACTCAGAAAATTTTCGTCCCGAAGAGTCACGTGGAAAATTATACTGTTTAATTTGTTCAGTAGGATTTTCTATTAAATATTGGATCAAAGTAGCGTTTAAAACTTCTGGCCAGGCTCCAGGGTCATCTTTGGAGATAGTTGGTATTGGTGACGATGACGATAATTGTTTTGACGGTGACAATGGTGTATCAGGCGCAGGCACAGACGTAACTTCAGCGGCATCATCTTAAATTAAAAACAAACAAACAAATACATAATATTGTTTATGCGCTTACCTTAAAACAAAATAACATTATTTACAATTTTTGTCTGTTTGTTCCTTCCGTCTAATCTCTAAAACGGCCGGAAAAGTGACTTTCTATTCAAAATTGAAAAATAAAATCATTATTTAACACGTTCGTGTCCGGCAGCTATTCCCTGAGCCCTTACGCTATGCCGCCTGAATGGAATGAGTTTGTTCTCCTATGCCAGTATTGCTATGCCATTCTGCACTTAAAATGCCACTGACACTCATGCGTGTTATGTACTCCCATGCCACCAGTGGCATAGGAGTTCACATTATCACGGACACGTATGAGTGTCACTGGCATGGGATGGGACTAAAATAACGTCACAAATGTTGTCATCGGCATAGTAGTAAGAGTTCTTTGAACACGTTTGTGTGTCACTGGAGACGAACGTGTTAAAATATCCCAAACAGAAGTTATATTAGTAGTGTGTTATTGGGCGTTCTAACTCACATTCGTTCGGTCGCAGTTTGCGACCTCACTCTGTGCGTTAGATCGCCCAATAACACGATCGTAAGTAAACCATGCACGATGAATATGAACCTTTTTCAAACTACATCTTTTAACCTTCGACGTGAGTATATTGTCCTCAGTTTTTTGAAACCCACCGATCACAACAGTCAAGTTAAAAATTCTGTTATGAAATTTCTGAAACAAAAAGAATCACTTAAATTGGAATGCGTCTGTCCTGAAGCATCGAACGAGCTTAAGCGTCACGGGAAATTATTGTCAAATACTATACGTAGTATCGTGTGCGGTCCATCGAACTGTGGGAAGACCAATTTAGTTATCAGTTTATTGTTACATAAGGATGGACCACGTTTTCGTAACCTGTATGTGTATTCTAAGTCTTTATACCAACCCAAGTACGTATTTTTAGAAAAAGTATTGGACAAGGTTGCAGGCACATCTTATAACAAGTATAATCATAATAGTGAAATTTTGAGTCCCCACGAAGCATTGCCTGAGTCGATTATCATATTTGACGATGTTGCTTGTGAAAATCAAAACAATATACGCGATTATTTCGCCATGGGTCGGCATAAAAACATTGATTGTTTTTATATGAATCAAACTTATACTAAAATACCTAAGCAACTGGTAAGAGATAATGCAAATCTTATCATATTGTTTAAGCAAGATGATATAAATCTAAGACACGTTTACGACGAACATGTTGGGTCTGACATGTCATGGTCACAGTTTCGTGAAATGTGCTCAACTGTATGGAGTAAACCTTACAGTTATGTGGTTATCAATAAAGATTGTGAACGAAACAAAGGCTGTTATCGAATGAAGTTTGGTACATTCATAGTAATGGACTAAACTTTTTATAAGTATAGATGTTAAGTTATCAAACATTCAGTTTAATTGGAGAAGTCAAACAGAGCAGGAATCTCAATAATGGAACGAAACTTAAAGGAACAAATAGTAAAATCTGCTGCAGCTGTAAAAAGAAAAGTAGAAATGATTAAAGATGTAAAAAATTCAAATGATATGGCTTTGGACACGATATTTAAACCTATCATTGACCCGCTGAAACTACTAACAAACCAAACTGATGAAAAACGTCTTATAAATGAAGGATCGGAGCAAAACTCAGGAGCTAAAAGAACTAAATACAGTGAAAGTGAAGCATCAAATACTTCTGCTGAAGATTATGAAGAAAGCGACGATGATGAAGAGGATTTAGATAATATAGATGTTTGCAAAACATCTAATAAAACCCTTACTACATCGCCCTCGGTGGATTATGATGTACATGAAAACTCATTTAAATCTCTTCAATCGTCACCGAGTACCAATAACGATTCTTTATCATGGTCGGTGTCATCTGAAGTGATGAGTGATGTACCTTATGGTATTAGAAATGCAAAGGGAAAGCTGATGCTCGGTAATACGCGTGTTCATGATGATGACCGCATTTTGAAAATTGGAAACCGTAGCCTAAAAAAGACTCCAGGCTTAAAAGAATTGTTGTACAAAAAAATCCCAGATTTAAAAATTATTACGAATGAGGACTTACAAAATTATAAATTAGTACTTATAGATACCAATGCACACAAACGAAACTGTGATCCATCAAAGTCAATAAACAGTAACAAGGGATTTAAATATATGAACGTGATCAAACCTTTGTTTAAGTTCTCTAGAAGTCACACAAGTAGTGTAGAAAGTCTCTCACGAGGTGAAGGTGTCGATATTTTGAAAGAAGTTAAGAAGGATACTGATTTGGTTTATTGGGATGATCCAAATGAATTAGTGGAAAGGTTAAAATTACTATTTGGATCATGGGCAGCTGGTAACACTGGAGTACAAAATGAAATTTATTCAATAATAGAGGAATTGCATGAAGCTGGTATCATAAAAGATATAAAATATATAAAGCTTCCAACAGGAGGGTTTGGCAGTACCATTACACTACAGAAGCCGAGCAGACGGCAATGAATATAGATAAATTTGGTCATCACGTTCATAAGCGTTTACGACTGTCTGAGTTTACTAATATTCTTACAGATGACACATTAGTAAGATCAGATACAGGCGACTTTGATTTAAAATCATCGAGATTAAAAGGACTACCAACTCCTAAAAACGATGACGAGGCTGTAAATAAAGAGTATGTGGATAAATGTGTTCAAGATTTAAAAAATGAATTGAAAACCATTCAAAGTAATATTAAGAAGTATCTCAATAATTTGGAAACATTAACAGCTAATAATTTATCTACATTTTATTACACGAAAGAAGAAATCGATCGGATGATTGCAGCAAAATCTATCAAGAATGAGTAAACAAGATATAGTCAACGAGCTACACAAAGCAGCGAGAAGAAATTTCATCCGTCGACATACGATTATTAAAGGGATAGATGATTTATGGCAAGCTGACCTTATGGATTTTCAAAAATATTCATCATTTAATAAAGGATATAAATATGTTCTAGTTGTTATTGACGCTTTTTCAAAATACGTATGGGTTAGACCGTTGAAATCTAAATCCAAACAAAGTGTTACGAATGCAATGAGAAGTATATTTACCGAATCAACACGAAAGCCTAGAAATTTGCAAACAGATCTGGGTACAGAGTTTTATAACGATTGTTTTAAACAGTTAACAAAAAGTTATAACATAAATCATTATTCCACATACTCCATTAAAAAGGCGGCAATTGTAGAACGAGTAATAAGGACGATAAAATCACATCTCTACAAAATATTTAGTTTATGCGGTCGTTATCAATGGTTTAAAAATAATTTAGATGCAGTTGTACTGCAGTACAATAACACTTTGCATCGGATTACAAAATTCAAACCAATAAATGTTAATGATTCCAATGAGATTGTTGTTAGATCTAATATTATTAAAAGCCAAAAGCCACAAACGCGTAAACGATCAACTTTTCAAGTTGGCGACTTTGTTCGTATTAGTAAATTCAAAGGAGATTTTTATAAAGGTTACACACCTAATTGGTCAACCGAAATTTTTCGTATCATAAAAATCAAACAAACAAATCCACAAACGTATCAAATTGAAGATAAACACAATCAAATTATTCTTGGTTCTTTTTACGGATATGAATTACAAAAAACGAAACTGCCTGATCTTTATCTTATCGAAAAAGTTATAAAAAGGAAAGGAAACAAACTTTTTGTTAAATGGTTAGGCTTAAGTGATAAGGAAAACAGTTGGGTTGACAAAAGTGAATGTGTATATAAATAAAACATAAATTCCTCTATAACTCACTTTGTGATAATCGATGAAGGGAGGCAGTGGTATAATTAATACATTGATAGATCATTTACCGTTTGAGTTACACTTACCTGGATATCAATTTTGTGGTCCTGGAACTAAACTTCAGAAACGATTACTTCAAGGCGAGCGTGGGATTAACAAATTGGACGAGGCTTGTATGCACCACGATATTGCTTATTTGAATAAAGATTCTGGCGCTCGACAAAAGGCTGACTTAGAATTGTTAAATATGGCTAAAAAAAGGTTAAAATCAAAAGATGTTGGAAGAGGAGAAAAAATTGCTTCATGGATAGTTAAAAATGCGATGAAAGCAAAAATCAGAGCCGGTCGAGGTATAACGTCATTTAAGAAAGTGATAAAGAAAATAAAAACAGAATTTAAAAAAATTAAATCTAAAGATAATCACTCTGCTATAAAATATGCTTATGCAGCTGCAAAAAAACTTTTCGCTAACAAAAAAGGAATACGATTACCTCGATGTATTCCTCTTCCAAAATGTGGTGGACTTTTACCACTTATTCCTATTTTTGCGGGGTTATCGGCTTTAGGTTCTCTTGCTGGAGGAGCAGCTGGTATAGCAAAAGCTGTTAATGATTCTAAAGCCGCACAAAAGAGTCTAATGGAATCAGAAAGGCATAACAGAATGATGGAAGCAGTAGCCCTTGGAAAAGGACTGTATATAAAGCCTCATAAAAAAGGAGCCGGTTTATATCTCAATCCCTCAAAAAACTGATTAAGCGGCTACCTAGACGTGCGCTCACTAACTTGGATATATTAGATCATGCTAGTGATATTCCATTCTTTCGTGGTGTATTCATGAGAGATACATTACCTGCGAAACCTAAGAAGATAGAATGTGCAATCATGAATTTGGATAGTAATAAAAATCCTGGTACACATTGGGTAGCCTTTGTAAAGCAAAATGATTATGTTGAATATTATGACAGTTTTGGTAATTTAAAACCACCATTAGAATTAGTCAAATATTTTAGTAACTTATCTATAAACTATAATTATGTACGATATCAAGCCTTTGGTACAATAAACTGTGGTCATTTGTGTCTGAAATTTTTAAGAAATTATTGGAAAAAACATTTATATAATGAAAATTATAAATAAACGTGTCAGTATAATAATGTCTTTCACTGTGTCTATAACTGGAACAGGAGCCTCCTTAACAACAAATTATTCACCGACTTTAGAGCTTCGAGAGGACTACGAATGCGGTCTTTTATATTTTTCAAGCTTCAATTCAATTCCCAACATAGATGAAAGAAACAACAAGTTTTACTATGGTGAAAATGAGATCATCGAAATTCCTGAAGGGTCTTACGAGCTTCAGGATATTTGTGATTACTTAAAAAATAACATCAAGAACACTACATTAAAACTTACTTGTAATAATAACACATTGAAAACAAATATTTTTTGTTCTAAAGACGTTCATTTTCATAAAAGTAGCTCAATTGGTAAAATTTTAGGTTTTGGAATGCAAACAATAAATGCAAATATAAGTACTGAATCAAAGTATCCTGTGAGCATTCTATCAACAACCATTGTGAGGATCGAATGCGAAGTAGTTAGTGGTTCATTTGTGAACGGGAAAGCAAGCCATATAATTTATGAATTCGTGCCTAATGTACCACCTGGTTATCGAATAATTGAAATACCTAAAAATTTAATTTACTTTCCTGTCAATCAAAGTTCTATAAGCGCTATCAATATCAGGCTGTTGGATGCTGAAAACAAAGAGATAAACTTACGAGGTGAAGAAGTACAACTTTATTTACATTTCAGAAAAAAATGATTAACTTCAATAAAAATCCTTCTACATTGCGCACTTCACTCAGTTCTAAAAGAACATTCCACAAAGACAGACCGCTTCAGCTTAAAAAGAAGCTAACAAAGACCAATAAAGAATTTCTCAAATTAATTGGTTTAATAAAATGAATATTTTAAATATATCTCAACAAACATCATACGATAACAGCATTGAAAGTTTCGAGTATCATTCATACAAACCATACGTGACAAGTTTCAACAAGAATGATGAAATACGAATACCTATCAACCAACAAGACTTGTACGTGTTACCTTCACTTAGTAGTCTATATCGACGGTCCCTACGTACAATTCAGTATCTACCAGTTCCGTGATTTGCTGTTTTTGTTTGCAAAACCTTCAGAGGACCCAACAGTTGCGGCTCAGTTCAAAAAACATACACTTTTTATTCAAATTGAACCTTAAAACGCCAAAAAACAAATCCCGCAACTACAAAATTAGAACGATTTCCGCAGTAAAATTGCATTAGTGGGAGTTACGAAATTTTACGCTGGACCTCACGCTTATCCCCGCGCGCCCAGCCCCGCAACTGCCACTTTCATTCGCGCAGATCGAGTGAATTGATACGTAATTTATGAAGAAAATAGGTATTATTATGGTTTCTAACCTAATCTATTTCACTCAACATTATACCAACGGCAAATTAATCAATTAACTGTAGGAACCTGGTAGTTGCGTTGTTTCACTAGGGAAAATTAAAGTTACTATTATAAGTAAGTGGCACTTACCTATTTTTACGTCGGAAAATTAAAGTATCTTCTAGCCGTAACTGCCACTATAAATGTTTTACTTTGGAAAAGTTTGTTTTATGTCTATAAGCAAGTGCCAGTAACGGTGTTTTACGCTGAGAAATTGAATTTTAGCAATATCTGGTGGAGATAAAAATGAAGACAAAACAATATAAAATATGATATACAACACGACTGAAGTATCTAGGGTCATTTATTAGACTTAACGCAACCAAGTTCTTCTCCTATGCTACTTTTTACAAGATACAGAAATAAATATAAGTAGGTAACACTTACAAACAAAAGTTTCAATTAACTGTAGTTAGAAGCTACTATTACATGATAATGCTTACATGATATTGCATACATACCCGTCAGAAGGATGAGGTATACCCACTAAAAATACCCTGATGTCCCCGTCACTCGCTATAAGTGCTAACTTTGAGGTTCCAGACAAAGACCTTCCGCCTACACGGCGACAGTTGGGACGAGAGCAGCTGGAAGTATACAGCTTTCCCGTACACACACTCACCGTCAGCAGACGATGGTGGTGGCCTATGCAATGCCTCCCGTGCAGCCTCACGACCCCGTTACGCTGGCCATTACTAAGGAAGGAAGATAGGACGCAATCATACTGTCACCTTCCCTGAAGCGAATTCAAATGCACCCACACTTGCTTCGTAGTCGCGCTATCGTACCGCAGCTTCTTTCGGCACCTTGTCTTCTCAGATAGAGGTGATTCATTACCACCCAGGTTTTGTTACCGTCCACATAGCTTTGACTATGCTATCCCGCAAGAATATGGTGTGCCGTATGCTCCTAGCCACCACAATACAGTTAGGGCTTGAAGGATCCGTGCTCAGTCATGGTGCGATCGCTCGAGCAACCTTAAACTTCTGCACGAGTGCGAATAAAGTTCAGTGACCCAACTTAGCTACGGCGAGGTAGTTTATCAACTACTAGACTACAGCACAGTCTAGCGAGTCTCACGTCAAACGGCTTCTCTGTCCTCTTAATGCGGAGTTTTCACCTCGTTCTTCACGCTGCATTAAAGCCGACGGTGTAGCCCTGTAGACTTTCTGGGCCTGTTAAGGTCTTAGAAGATGGGCAGCGTTACCTTTCCCTACGAGGGTGATGCCTTAGATGGGAGTCCTGTACAGAATTATGCTTTTGAGGGTGCCAGTATAGAGCTTCCGGCCTTTCTCCATAGCCTTCCGACATAGAGTTTTCGGACCTCCAAATTAGGGAAGCAGCCATGAAAAAGCAAGCTGTCTTCCATATATATGGCGACGAATTGGAAAAAGTGCGAGCTGCCACTGGCTATATACAGTTAAGGTCACCGTATTTGCACTCAATACTTGGCGCCACTGGTGATTAACACGATAACTCTTAGAATTATTTGATCTGGGCCTTAGTTTTGACAGTGGTGTGGGCGTCAGGATAAGGTGTCAGGGATACCTTTAAATATATGTGGTCCCTGGCCTAGGGCGAACATAATGCCGTCTGTTTCGCCCAGGCAAGCCGCCTTGCTGTGATAGTTATTTATTTATTTATGAGGATATTCATGTAATGATGAAACTATCTGCATGACAGAAAATATGAAATATTGAGATATCCATGCCCTTGAAAAGGGTTCCATTTAGTACCCAGTTGTATTCAATGTTCCACAAGATCGAACTCAAAAAAGAGCCATGTGGATCTTCGGACTCGATGCCATGCTGTCAAACCTGGCCGGCACTATTGACAAAGAAAATTTACCGGTTCTACAAGTATTCTTCAGTCAAAAGACCCCTTAGATAAGGAAGAATCTTAAGGTATTGAGTGCCTCCAAAATGCAACTATCTGGGAAACGAGGCGGGACGCTGTTATGCCTCGTCGAGCAGGACTATCGGCATAGAGTGAGAGTTACGGTCAGTAGTAGCTGAACTTTGTTCCCGTGTACAATTGCTTATGTGGCAGTTAATAATTTAGACAAATATATTACTCCGACGTAAAAGTTAGTAAGTACCACTTACGTCATTTGTAGTTAGAAACTTTCCGTTGTATAAGTGAGTAAATGACAAATAATACACTTATTGTGATTATTTTTTGATAATTCTTCATGTTTTATAAAATATACCTCATCTAAAACTATTATACCAAATTTCATCAATGTATGATAAATAGAACGCGAGCTACACATGTTTAAACCTTCAAACCGCTCTCCTGTAAAATTGGCCGTTTTCAGATACGTTTTTATACGTAGGGACCGTCGATATATCGAAGGTAAAGTAGTTGTGTATAACAGCACCACCAAAGAAAAAGTATCAAAAGTGCACTTCGTTAATAACACCGGTCAACAAAAAAAAAATTTTTTTTTGCGCATGGTTTTTACTTATTATATTCTAATTATATAAGCAAATGTATATAAAAAAGTGCGATTACAAATCGAAAATATTTGCTTTTTAAAAAGTTATAGCGATTTGAATTTTCCATCTTCATAGTAGAATGTCTCTAAAGATGCACGTCACATTCTCATTGGGATATATTTATAAATAATTATGGGGGCTTATTCGCAAGAACAAGGGGCACGCTTTCATCAAAATATAGTGGGATTTGAGAAACGACGTTACCAAGGCCCGTATACTGAAAGCACGATAGGGTTAGATTTTTATGAAAAAAATCTTCTATGGAACATGACAGGAAATTAGAACTTTTCATTTTTAATAAATATTTGGACTCTTATTTTAATTTTTCTCTTGTGAGAATGAATCTTAAATGGATGTTTGTTATGTTTTAATAATTAGAAAGAATGAATGAAAGAAAGAAAAAAAAATATTTGGCAACAAATTAAATCATCTCTATGTTCATGTTTCATACATTCATTGATATGAATTTTTCTATTTTTTACACAAAAAAGCAAATTCAGAACAATTTTTTGTTGTTATTCTTGTTTCTAGGTTATAAAGCAATAAAAATAAGCTATGCATAACCCGTGCGCAAAAATACTGTAGACAGTTGTAATCCAGGCTTATTCCTCTTCCAAGACATAAGATATGAACTTAATGGAGTCGAAATTGATAAAATTAAAAATGCTGGTATTACTACAACAATGAAATCTTACCTATCCTTAAATGAAAATGAATCCAAATGTGGTCGAGTTTGGGGATGGTCAACCGCAGGAACAAACAATACCAGTGGTGGAGCATTTTCTGCATCTATACCATTAAATAGAATACTGGGATTTGCAGAGGATTATGAAAAAATTATCATTAACTGTAAACACGAGTTAGTGTTACTGAGAAGTAATACTAACCTTAATGCGGTCAAGTTAAATGCAGGTGAAGTTGTAGATGACATAATAATCAATAAAATTATTTGGCGCGTTCCACACATCAAAGTTTCAGACCGTGAGAGGATTAACCTATTGAAACACTTGGAGAAAGATCGAGCTATTCCATTAGTGTTTCGTAATTGGGATCTGTATGAATATCCATTACTACCTAAAACACGTAAGCACACTTGGTCTATAAAAACTTCATCGCAAATAGAAAAACCACGATTTGTTGTAATTGCCTTACAAACCAATCGCAAACATAATGCTGTGTTGTCAATGGCGGAGTTTGATCATTGTCACGTACGAGATGTAAGAGTCTTTTTAAATTCAACATATTATCCGTATGAAGGACTAAATGTCAGTTTTTCAGAGGAAAAAATTGCTTTATTATACGAACAGTATTCAAGATTTCAGCAGTCGTATCACGGACGCCGGTCGGAGCCGTTGTTGAGCTTGAAAGAATTCAGAGACGTAGCTCCCTTATTTGTTATCGACTGTTCAAGACAACACGAAACTTTAAAAGGTTCGATCGACGTAAGAGTTGAAATTGAAACAGACCAAGAGATACCAGATCAGACAGCTGCTTATTGCTTGATTCTAAACGATTGTATATTTGAATACAAACCTCTGAGTAATATCGTCAAGAAAATATCATGAATAGCAATAATATAATCGTAGATCTGCAAGGGTTTAAAAATAGCAAAAATGAATTTATAATAAAAGAATTTGCTATAGCTACTCAAGAGCATACTCACATATTTTTGATCAAGCCTCCATACCCGTTCTCTTCATTGACTGCTGAAGAAAAAAAGCAAGTTTGCTGGATCGAAAAAAACAGAGGCTATCGGTGGAATGAAGGATATTTATTGACTATAGAGAATTTCAAAGACTTATCGTACCTTATTTAAAAGGCAAATATATCTTAGTAAAAGGAGAAGAAAAGATCAAATGGGTGCATAATTTATGTAATCAAAATGACGTTTTAGATGTAACTTGTTTAGGCGCTCCAAATTTAAGTACTCTTTAGAATAGAATAGAATAGAATATTATTTATTTGGCACAATACACAATAGGTACATGATATAGGCACAATACAAGATTAAAACATAGTAAAAAAACAAAAAAGAAAAATAAAAATAGATTTTAAGTGCCCTGTGCCAAAAAGGTCCCTGACTCAGCATTAGTCGTGACAAAGATGCCACGACACTGATTTTCAGCAAGGACCTTTGGGGCACTGGGGTCGCCGTAAAAATAAAAAAAATAAAAGAACAAAGAAACACAGATTATACCTAACATAAATACAAACAATAAAATCATAAAACAACAATATAGTAAAATCTAAGTCTATTGATTATATTTCAATTACACATGATGCAAAAATATTTTTCATTTAATGTACGCAATGTTTGAAACGGAATAGATTTAGTGCTGGGGTATTTCTTGTATAATAAAATCGATTATTTCCGCAGTTCATTAATCGATTGCAGTGAATACTTAGTTATTAAAAACATCACAAAAATCAACCATATTTTTCGATTATTGACTTTAATAAACGCATTAAAAATAAATTAGTAGTTTTTAATTTAAAGAAACAGAACCAGCACTTTTTAGGAATCGTTTTTTGAACACAAACCATGAAATTTGAATATTATCAATAAAAAATTATAACCATAATATTTGTAATTAAAAAAAAAAAAAACATGTTTTTTGTTAAATAACACCCATACAAAATATTTCTCCAAAAGTAGGTTTTACTAACTCTTCGAAAAAAATCGATAGATAAATCGCTATGGTTTAGTTATGTGACATCTCTAAATCTTTCAAACTCGAAACGTCACACGGACCATCCTAGGCGAAAAAGACTATAGGCAAATAGTTAGTTGAGAAAATTCTTAGATTTAAGCATTTTACAATAAGAAGAAGACACACACAATGACAGATCATTACGGACCATTATATCTGTGACAACAAAAAAAAAAAAAAAACCAACTCGAAAGAAAGAAAAGGAAAAAAAAAAAAGAAGACAAAGACAACTGTCACTGTCATTTATTGGACACATTTTCGCATTAAAGTTCTGCGTGCATGGTGCAAATACATTAAGTCGGCCAAGGATTAATCAATTAAAACATGTGCATGCGCAGCCACGTCTAGAATGACCTGGCAGCGGTTCAATTAATGAGGAAAAAGTGTTGCAATCTGTTCATGGGGGCAAGACAGGTGCAGAATAGACCTTTGTCCCTCCGCACCTCAAGGGGCCCACGCGGCGCCGGAACGTAGCGTCATCGCCAATGACACGCGTCGCGTATAACCCAATGGTGAGATACATTTACACTAATATTTAGTTTTTTGCAATGACAAAAGATAAGTCTTGAGTTGTGTCTTAAACGTGAGTTTCGTTTTTAGGGCGCGCAATGGCGGTGGTAAATCGTTCCAGCACCGCGAGGCCGCAAACCTAAAGGAGCCCCTGAAGGCAACAGTGCGGTGTCTTGGAGTCAGAAAGACGTGAGTACATGTTCTCTTTTGCGTCCTCCCCCGCTCATGGGCCCACGCTAGCTTCTGGTACAAATAACTCGGCCTGTTCGCGTGAATCACACCAAACAACATAGTCGCTAGGTGCAACCGCCTGCGTGCCTCCATCCGTATACGATTGGCACTGTTCAGAAAAGGAGTAACATGCGTCCTAGGTGGAATGTGGAAGCAGAAACGTGCACAAGCATTCTGCACTCGCTGAATGAGCTTTGCAGTCCTGGCTAGAAGGCATGGTCCATAGACAGTGTCGCAGTAATTAAGCTTAGAAAGTACCAGAGCCTCACAGAGCGAAATGCGAAGCTGTTCACATAAATAAGGTCTCATTCCATAAAGCAGTCGGAGTCGATAGAAGCATCCCCTTGCACATTCAGCTATATGGCTCTCAAACTTAAGGTGGCTGTCCATAACAAGGCCTAGGTTTTTGACATTGTTCACTCTTTTGACAAGATCACCATTCACCAAAACATTCAGTGGAATACTGTTGTACTTTGATGTTTGTTTTGGTGTGCCAATAAGCATGACCTTGGATTTTGCAGGGTTAAGGACGAGACAATTTGACACACACCATCCAGAGATGCATTCAAGATCCCTATTTATGCAATCCACGGCCTCTCTGTACTTATCTGGAGCAAAAGAAATATACATCTGAAGATCATCGGCGTATAAGTGGTGATGACAATGTGTTATATGTGTTGTTATGTCGGCACTGTACAGTATGTAAAGCAAGGGTCCCAATATAGAGCCCTGGGGCACGCCACGAGTCACCACCTGCGAGGCGGAACGTGACCCACGGCCATCCGACTGTATGAGCTCCACACACTGCCGCCTCCCAGACAGGTAGCTACCGAACCATCTGACCGCACTTGGATCGAGACCATAGTAACTCATCTTGGACAAAAGCAAAGATAAATTGATGGAATCGAACGCTCTCGAGAAGTCTAGCAGCAGCAGCAGGGTAACCATCCCTTGGTCTTGTGCGGCCAAAGCATTATCAACAATATCTGCCAGAGCCGTTGCCGTGCCATATCCCTTCCTAAAACCCGATTGAAATTGTGGAAGCATGCCATGTCCCTCCAGATAAACAGTCAATTGATCACACACAATCCTTTCTAGTACTTTGGAGAGACAGGGAAGGATGCTGATTGGGCGGAGATCTTGCAAAGTAGTGGGCTGGCTATTTTTCGGAAGTGGTTTTATGACTGCCTCCTTCCATTCTTCAGGGAACCTGCTCTCAGTAATGGAGCGGTTGATTATAGCTGTGATAGCGTCTAGTGAATGAGGCAGAGTGAGCATGAGCATCTCCAATGATAAACCATCATTACCCTGAGCATTGGATTTCAGACCTTGAATGATCTTAAGTACTGCATTCGGTTCAACAGTATGCAAGCAGAAGGAGGACGAATTTTTATGCCTATGGAATTGAAAGAAAGTAAGCTCTGATATGGATACTCTATCTACCCCTGGCACATCGAGGAAAAAATCATTAATATGGTCCGCATCAAACGTAGATGGTAAGTCTATTGTGCCTTCCTTACTGTTTATAGCTATGGTGTTGTTCACATTTTTCCATAGTGTCTTGGAGTCTTTCATGCACCCATTGAAATGCTTGTTAAAGTAAGCAGATTTCTCCCTCTCGATTGCCTCCAGAACCAGATGTTTCATCTCCTTATAACTGTCCCTCAACTTTGCCGTTCTGTGCTTTTTATATTGGCAGTGATAACTGTTTCTTATACTGATCATCTTCTTTATTGTGTCAGTGATCCATGGATGAGGGGGATTTTTAAACTTTTTAGTTTTGATTGGGGCATGCAAGTCAAACAGACTCACCACACAACAAGTAAACGCCTCAACCATTGCGTCAATATCATTGATCTGTTTAATATTGTTCCAGCCAATCGCCTGAAGGTCGGCACTCAACAAGTCCGGGAGTATACTTTTAAGAGGCCTGTATGACACCCAGCGAGGTTTAGGCCTCTCCTTCTTAATTTTGGACTCCATCAGAAGCATTGCATGTCCTCCCAAATCAGGTGAGTGCCTCACTAACACCTTATTTGCTTTTAAATCTGTGCAAATGACATCAATCAGGGTGGCGCTGTGTTCCGTGAAATGGGTTGGCTCGGTGATAAGTTGGGTCAGGTTTAAAGACTGTGTGAAATTTGTGAAAACACAATATTTCACACAGTGTGTGTCATGAAGGTTAATATTGAAATCACCCACAAGTATGATGCCATCGGCCCTTACAAAGGAAGTCAGAGCTTCTGTGATACTGTCAAAGAAAATATCGACATCCTGCCATGGTGGTCGATATGCGGTGCCAATGACTATGTGTTGGTTGTTCAGTTTGACAGTCATCCACATCTGCTCGACTGAAGAGTTGATATTGGGATACTGACACAGTTTTACATTTAATCCCTTGCGTATGTAGAAACCAACCCCTCCACCACGTCCACCCCTGACATGTGTGGGCCTCGGTGTGTGTCTGAGTCGATATCCTGGTAACTTAGGAGCCCTGTCACTTTCCCCCTCTCGTAGCCATGTTTCATTTATGGCCAGTATATCAGGAGCTAATTCTCCCACAGCAACTATAAATTCCTCATGTCTTGTGCATAGTGAACCTGCGTTGAAGAATCCTACCGATAAATTAACTAACCCAAGGCCTGTGATGTATAGTAAAAGAAAGCAAGCAGGTGTGGTTGTTTGAAAGTATAATTGATCTGGTCCACTATGACAGCTTCAGTCATCTCAATCAAAGACACAAATATAAAGAATGATCTTAAGTGCAAGAATTTTATATTTAAAACCGTTTTACATTTTGATAAGTATGTAGAAAATATTAGTACAGCACAATATAACAGAAAATTAAAAACTAATGTAACATTACAGGATGACAGTCAACTTGGCGGGAGGCCGAAGACTCTCTCGAGGTCCCCCATCGATCGGAGCTGATATGCCTGCGCACCATCACCTCTTCGGGCAAATATTCTGCCATTCTTCGTCCACGAGTACCGCCACTGAAGCCTGCGGCACTCCTCGCGCACGCGGTGGTAGAGCTGGCGGTTGGGACGAGTCAGCCTCTCGTTGATGAAGACGCGCGCGCCGCCCTCGCCGGCCAGGCCCCGGCGCACGCGCGCGGCCTGCAGCAGCTCGTCGCGCAGGCGGCGCCGCGCCAGCCGCACCACCACGCGGCGCGCGCGCCCGCCCGCCTCGGCCGGCGGCGCGCCCACGCGCTCCGCGAACACCACGTCCCGCTCGTCCAGCGCCACGCCCAGCCGGCTGGCCAGCACCGCGACGCTGTGCCCGACGCTCTCCCCCTTCGCCTCCGGGAGGTGGCCGATCTCCAGGTCCGCGAGCAGGGCCTCCTGGTCCCGCTCGTTGAGCTCGAGCCTGAGCTCGGCCACGGTGCGCTCCAGCTGCGCGCTCGCCTCCGGCCCGGGCGCCGCCCCGGCCCCCAGCCGCTGCTCGAGCGCGTCCATCCGCGCCGCCCCGGCCTCCAGCCGCTGCTCGAGCGCGTCCATCCGCGCCGCGCCGGCCGAGGCGCCGCTCTGCACGGCGAGGTTGATCACGTGCAGGCGCTGCTCGACGGCTCCGACCTTCTCCTCGCAGCGGATCACCCGGCCCGTCAGCTCCCGTATCTCGCCGTACACGGCGTCGATCCGGGTGTGCATGGCCCGTACCTCCTCCCTGAATTGCCTCATCTCAAGGACGAAGGCGTGGAAGTCGGGCATCTCTACAGTCGCGTTATGCGCGGTGTCGTCTAACGCCGGCCCCTCAAGCATGGAGACGTCCAGGCCGACGGGGCTCATGGAGGAGGCGCCCCGCCGCAGCGTGACGCCGTCGTCGACAGCGGCCCGGACCGGCGTGTCCGTATTGTCGCGCTTGGGCTGCGCGCTGACGCAGGCGACGCACCGCCACCGGTCCCTATGCTCCCCGACCAGCGTGCCATGGAAGCGCTGCTCAGTAACACCGGCGCACACCAAATCGTAGTGTTTTTTGCATGTATGGCACGACAAACACCTCCGCCTGTCCTCAATCTTGCGGAAACATCCGCCACAAGTTTTGTTTTTAGGTGACATGTTTTTATGTGAATGTAAACAAAAACGAATAAACGATTGTAGTGATGTGTGTTTAACTTAGTGTAGCTTCAAAGCCCAGTCTTTGTGTTGTATTTGTGAGCGTTTATTTGAAGTATTAGAGTACCTTAATGCCTTCCACTTAAACTTGAGTTTTCTCACTTGCTAGTTCACAAAAAGCGCCACAAACAACACAGTACCACGATCACCGATAGAGGAAACTTTTTGACTAGTTTATATAGTAAAAATGAGACTTTTAGCACTATTTATATTCGATTATACACACTGAACGTTAAAAAGCGTATTGACGCAACGGCTTCCCCAACTACCCTCCAACCTACCCTCCTTCCTACCCTCCTTACAAACTTTATTGTTTTGATAACCCTACATTATTTAACTGTTTTACTCATAAGAAATATTGTGCATTAAAGAATGTGATGTGTATAAAGAAATGGTGTGTTGAAAAATGTAGCAGTATAATATTAACTTTAATTAAATTCTTTAAATTATGTATATTATTATTGACAATTTAAATAAAGTAATTATTTCTTGATAAAAATGTTGTTTAATTTAACGGGAATACAAAATAAGAAGACACTTTACATCTGACTGTAGAACTATATTTACACAAAAAACACTTATAATAAAAATACAAAAATCTTATTACTTACATTACACTAAAACTACACTTATAAAAACACTAAAAATACAAAAAAAAAACTTATTACTTACATTACACTAAAACTAACACTTGTAAAAAAAACACTAAAAGTTATCACCACAAAGTTTTTTTGATATTTTTTGCACTAGATTGTCGGTGAGGTCCATGATCTCATCGTATGAATCCTGGACCACGTATTGTGCGCTTAGCAGCACATTATCCTCTTGATCTTCGATTTCTGAGGATGAAGCCGAACCCATTTCACTTAAGTCAACTACTTCTATTTTGATGAGCCTCTTTCCTTTCTGGTTTTTTGTTATCACATAGGATTTCGTCGGTCCTAGTCTTCTTTTTGAAACGCCTTTTTGATGTTTAGGCTTTTTCACTTTTCTTTGAAGACAGGCGTGCGCGTGTAGTCTTGAACTCAGCTCTGGAAACTCTTGTGTAAATCCCTCTAGCGGATCTTGAGCGTATTGGGACAACATGATGTCAGGAGATTGAGCCATTATCTATAACAAAATAAAGTTTCATTAGTAAAAATATTTTTAATGTAAAACAAAGTGTAACGCAAACTACTAAATGAATACTTACAAAAATAGAAGCTATCGTCCAACTTCCGTCAGAGAAAATGTGTGAATGGTAAAAAAAATAATCGAACTGAGGAATCAATCACATTTTGCTGAGTTTATAATTAATATTGCCGTCACTGACGACCTACATAATACTCAGCACGTGTTCATAAACATGACATCAGTATTGTCGATTATTTTTTGCGTGAATTTTATAAATAATACAAAATATTAATATAATATGTAATTTATTTAATAATAAAAATAAAAATATTAAAACTTATCTAATAAAATTAACTATTAATTATTTTCTAAATTACATTTTAACCTAAACTTTATATAATTTTATTATGACCCCAAGCCCAGGTTGACACGTTGTCTGATTGAATTAAACGTTTGTCATCGGAATTGGACAATGCTATTTTATTAACATTTTGTGTAAAAATCTCATGCTTGATACATCTGAACAAAATGTTTTTTTTCCGTATCACTGTGTTATGAAGCAAAGCTGACCTATAGTCAGACGATGACAAGTCTCTGACTACATTTTTCTTAACGCCTTTTGCTTTCTTAATAAGTGATGATTCTGTTTTTATGCAATACAATTTAGACCGCAAACCTACGAATTCAGTCATTATTTCACCTCCTAGCTCGTCTTTAAACAAGCCAGGAATTTTTTTGTTTTTTATCGGTAAACCAAAAATATTATCTACACTATAATTACTAGTATCAAAGTAACTTAAGAAATTATTCTTTAAATCATTATAAAAATCTGATGTTTCAATTTTGTACACAAAACTATCAGTATCTGTGTAACATAACTTTACTTTATCCCCATAGTGAGGTTTTATAATTGAATAATGAAATTGGTACATATGGCTTTTTGAGAGCTCTAATACAGCAAAACCGATGTAAATTGGTTTGTCTAAAAAAATTCTCTCAGGTTTCATTTGGACAGCCACAAAATTTTCTGAAAAAAATGTAGCACTATGAAAGTTTGGTCTTGCAATTAATTTGTCTGCTGAAATAAACTTTTTTGTTTTATTGGTTTCGTCAGACCACCTATTAACCAATCTCACATCTACTCTTTTTTCGATGTCTTCCAATGTTTTACCAAACACGGAATTATTCAACAGTTTAAATAAATCTTGTTGAAATGGAGTTACCGCTTTTTTCCGTAGTTCAGTATTCAAATTAATATATTCACCTAAAAAGGTACTTGTCTGAATGTCAATACACGATGAATTTTGTCTAACACAAGACCATTTTTAATGCAGGTTTTTAAATGAACGTAATGAATCACATACTCATATTTTGAATACAAGTTAGGAATTAGTTTAGGAGTTTTACCACCAGGTGGTATGAATTTTTCTGCACAGAAGGGGTAATCGTTATGAAGATCATGTAATTCCTCAGGATAAATTAAATCCACTTCGAGAATAAAACCAAAGCTTGCATCGTCTGCTATGTTCATGATATTTAGTTGGTCTATTTCATTTTGATCTAGCAGTCTTAAATCGGAAACAGGCAGAGGTTGGCACATACTGTGGCCATACAAATTATTGCAGTCGATGTAAACGAGAAACGAATCGGGTTCGGTATGATCATGATACGGCATGTATTTATTATTAGCTTGGACATATCTTGTAGGACACAAACAAATTCCTCCGCGTATTCCTTTCTGTATGAATCGTATAATTTCTAAGTCAGTTAACAATTCTAATTGAACACCTGTTTTAAGCAGCATGGCGTCAAATGATAAACTCGGAGCAGTTAAATAAAAGGCTGGATCTAAAAGATAGTTCGACTTGCAAACTTTTCTAAAATTTTCGAATATATCCGCTAACAATAATACATCTGTTTTTAGATAAAGGTCAGTGTAACGTCCCATGTCTTTTATTTTGAATGTAGACCAAACTTCTTGTGCATGAGCATAATCTGCTTCGCTTATGGCTTCATCAATCAAAGAATCATAAAAACTTTCTTTTGGGGGGAGCTGTTTTTCAGAAAACGAATCCCAACTTTTCATGTAATCATAAGGATAAACTCCTTTACGAGTTAATAATTCAATTGTTTTTCATTAGGATAGCTATTTTTCAAATGAGCAAAATCAGTTTTATGCAAACCTTTTGCCAACTTTTCTAAGCTTGTTCCTAAGAACTGAAATGAATCAACAAATCGTATTTGAGCATATTTTTCGTTCTTTAATTTTAAAAATTTCGTAAAAGAAATATAATTTTCTTTATTCTTCGGTATAACCTTTACAGGTCCGGAACTCTCAGCTAATTCTTTTATAAATAAATGACTATCATAACCAGCCAAGTTATAGAAAAATACAGGTACTAACTTAGGAACACTGTACCGTAAATTACAGTATTGATGCGCAGCGCCTCTATATCGTCCGGTAAGGTGACAATGGTCTCTAACTTTGTCAATTATCAATAATTGATTACAAATATGACAAACATCGGCTCTAGCAAAATCCTTAGCATTATGATTATTAAATTCCATCTTTACTTCATTATTTAAGATTTCATAAATTTTTCGAATATCTTCATAAAGTTTACTGAGAAATGTAGGTACACAGTCGGAACCTCGATACTGAACAAACCGATTTAAACTTTTGTCAAAAGAGCAAACTATAAAATAGGCAAAAGCTGCTGGGATGTGACGTTGACGAGGAGAAGTGTAACTTGTACTTGGATTTGGCTCACAACCTTGTATTGGTTCTAAGAGTGTTTCAAAATCAGCGTATACGACAAAGGGAACATCTTGCTTCCGCTCAAAATTTTTAAATTGCAGATATGTTCCCTTATCAGGTAATACTGTACAAACGCCACCGCATACATGATCGTTAAGACTATTTTCAGTGGTAAAAAATAGTAAACAATCATCACAAAAATATAATTTGCCGTGATGTTTAGTGATTTGGCTTCGAACAAGTCGAGACAAGTTTTTTATCAAAACGAAATGACTTTGACTCTCACCATCAAGTAAAAGTAAATTGATTTTAGTTCTATCAGATGATTTGAAATCTGATCTGTAAATAGGACCAACTACAGTACGGTTATTTTTTAATGAATAAACGTTTATACTTATATTCGAATTATTGATTTCGAAATTATGTATATCATTAAATGTTACGGGAAAGGACATGTCTTGAATGTTAAGTATCTTTTTATAATGCGGATAGGAAGAAGTCCTTTCGCTGTTCTTTTTAACAGGATAAAGTGCAGCGACTACGCTCCACAAAAAGCAATGTTTATCCTTATTTCGAATATTAATACATGCTTTTTTCTTTTTAATCACTAAAGGTAGGTCAACATAAGTTGATCCAGACCCTCTTAAAGGATCGAATTTGTTAACGTTAACGTCTAAAGATATGCTACTTAAGAAAGTCCAGCCACTGTCACGCTCTTCAAATTCTTCTACCTTTTTTTTAATAGTACTTACAAGTGTTAAAAACATTTTATCGTAATTAAAATTGCGATGAACGATAAAATTCTTAGTAGTAAAGGACTTTGTTTCGCGAACATTGTTCTTAAATAAAAGAAAACTAGCATAATATTCAAAGTTTACCTTTACGCTTATATGTTTCTTCAAAGCGATCTGCAAAATATTATTAACTTTAGAATAGATACTTTGTAAAAATGTATCAGGTAAGGCGTTCTCAAATTCCTCTGTAGCAACTATTCTATAAGAAGCGATTCGACCACGGAAAGCTGTTGCAAATTCAACAACACCATCAACGTTAGCCTTCTGAGTCGAAACACTATTCCTATGTCTATTACTTCTTAGATGCCCTACCCACTGTCTGTTCCCTACTTGTAATGAACAATCAGAACAAAAAGGCATTTTATAATACTTACTTACTTACTTACTTACAGTAGTAAAATTAAATTATATTTACCTATCACTCGAGTAAAATGTTAAAATTATTAAGTATTACACACTACACTACTCGTTTACAGAAGCAGTAAATATTCATTGGTTTAAGAGCCCAATTCTATAAATTAATAAATGTTACTGAAGAAAAATGTGTGTGAGTGTTTTAAGTGTGTGAGCGTCTGTCAATTAACTATATTGCGTGAGCTCGAGTTAGACCAGAACACGGCTAGCAGACCTCGACAAAACCTATTTTACTTGTGCTCAAAACCAATGAAGACTTACCGAGTATTTTTTTAACCAAAATACCTTATTACCTTAACCTTTACCTTGAAAACCTGTCCTACCTCTCAAAAATTACCTTTTACCTTAGGGCTTGGGGTCTATACATAAAAATACTATAACTAAATAAAACATAACACTAAACCGAACACATTACTTTTTATTACTATAAAATATGGGCTTGCTATCAGCGAACAAGGAGGACTTGGTCTTCTGCAAGAACTTCTGCAGACAAGCCCACTCTGGCTGGTCTCGGTCGAGCTGCGCCTTCAGCGTCACCAGAGCCTTGGTGTAGCGCAGCTCAGGCGACGTCGTCAGCGCGTCCTCGGTGGTGTACACGCGCGTCTCCACGTAGTACGGTCCGTCGAGGAGCGTGCGGCGCACCACACAGCCGTTAGCAACGCGGTTGCTGATGCTGCTGTCAAGCTGCTTATTGCGAGCTGGCGAGCGTCGCGCGTTCTCAGCAGCCACACTTTCTTCGTCTTCCGACAGCAAGCCCAGTATATCCAACGTCTCTTGGAGCTTCCCGTGTCTGGGTTTCTTAGAAGAACCAGCTCTGTAACATAAACAAGCTGTATTAATATACACATTTACGTACATTTACGTTGCAAAATAGTCTCGTTCACAACTACATAAGAACCTCTCATCGTTTGTTCAAATGAATCTACATTTAAAAACAAAACAAGTACAAAAAAACACATAATAATGAAAGGTGTGTGTCTGTGTATATATGTGCTTATATCTACACTTGCTTACCTGATAGACTCTTTGGATCTACTCGCAGACTTTCGCTTCGTCTTTGGTTTGCGTTCAGGCTCGAAAAATCTAACTCTGAATCAGACCTGCAGAAAAAAAAAACATTTGTAATGCACAAATACCATACTGAGAAAGTCAGAATTCCTCACATACATCGTAAAATCACTGGAATTGCAAACATCACTGATTTATGCTTTACTAGCTTTTGCCTGTGGCTTCACCCGCGTGGAATTCAGTTTATCACAGATCGTCATTAACTATTAACGCCAAGAGTAACAAACATACATACATCTAAACATCCATACAAAGTTTCGCATTATTTGTTGTTGAGTAATGACAACACTAAACATTTATTTATGGTTTAGAGTTTAAAAAGCTAGCTCAAAGTCTATGGTCACTCTCTGTGGAAAAATGGCCGACTGAAAAGTTTTGTTTTGATGTGCTCCGTTGTAATTTATATTTTGCATGTGTAAGATTGCAATAAACAAGCAAGTTGAAATAAATAATCATGGCGCTTTATTAATTAAACCCCATAACAACAATAGTTATGGGCCCAGAAGAATTTGTCACAAGAAATTAAGTTCAATCGCATCCACGAGTGGAGGACATTGTTGGAAAGGTTTATAGTACCGAAAATTACATCTACGAATATCATCGTCATCATGTCGTGTTCGAAAGACAACAGATATAACATTGCACAATTCAATGGGGAAGGATTTTCGAATTGGGCTTTTAGAATGAAAAGTATGCTAAATGAGGCAAATTGCCTGGGCGCTGTGATTGACGAAAATTTCTCCAAGAAAGCCGAAAATAAGAGCCTCGAAGCAAGGGCACAGGCTCTAATAATTAGCGCAGTGGCTGATAGTCATCTTCAATATGTACGCCAAGAAAGTGCATTTAAAATGTACAAAAACTTAGAGGAAAACTTCAAAGAAAAAAGTACAAGAGGAAAATTGTTTTTGAGAAGACAGCTGAACGAAATAAAGTATCTAGAGAGCAAACCACTGAAAGAACATTTTACCAAAATTCAAGAAATCTGCACTCAGTTGGAGGAGGCAGAATCAGTTTTGTCAGACGAGGAAAAAATTAACTACATACTTTTATCTATGCCAAAAAGCTACGAGGGCGTAGTCACCGCATTAGAGACAATGGGAGACCTGAAACTGAGCACAGTCATGAAAAGACTTCTCGCAGAGGAAGAAAAGAAGAAAAAGTTTAATGAAAACAACAAAGAGACGAGCTCGAGTGCCTTCAATTGTTACAACTGTGGGAAGCCAGGCCATAAGAAATACCAGTGCAGAGGTCGAGGACAAGGAAACAATTATTCTACAGGGCGAAATTATACTACTGGATCGGGACAAACATATAGAGGAGGAAATAACAATTCAGGAAGAGGATTCTACAATACAGGACGAGGATACTATACTGGACAAGGATACAATACAGGACGAGGACAAGGATACAACAATACAGGACGAGGACAAGGATGGAGCCATGGCCGAGGGAGAAACTACCAGAGTCAAGAACGGAGAGAGGAGAGTAATTATACGGAAAATAATCCTAGTGCATTTGTGAGTGAAAATAATCAGTGTGAAGAAAGTGTGCAAAAATATAAGTGTGCAGAAAAGTATTGCGAACTACAATTTTGTGTGGACTCAGGGTGTTCAGATCATTTAGTTAACACAAGAGAACATTTTGTGGACTATATACAATTAACAAAACCACGTCTCATTGCTGCTGCCAAAAATGGTATTAATTTACAAGCAATAGGAATTGGCAACATAGAGGTAATTAGTAAGGTAGGCAACAGGCAATATAAATGCATAATTAAAAATGTTTACTATGTCCCTGACTTAAGAAAAAATTTATTGTCTGTATCAAAAATGGAAAATGCTGGTTTGACTGTCAGTTTTTCTCAAGGTAAAGTAAGAGTTTTTGAAAAAGATTACATACTAATGATTGGTAATAATTCTGGAACTTTGTACACAGTGAATGTTTTAGTAACTTCAGTAAAATCTTGCCATTTAATTAATAAACCTGATGTAAATCTTTATGAATTGTGGCACCGACGTTTTGGTCATTTGGGTTCAAGTAATTTAAATTTATTGGCGAAAAATTGCATGGTAAAAGGTTTATCGGACTTAAAAAATAAAACGACACAGAGTGATTTATGTGAATCTTGTTTATTGGGTAAAAGTACTAGACAGCCATTCAATCATAAAGGCTATAGAGCCAAGAAACCTTTAGAATTAGTTCATACTGATGTATGTGGTCCAATTTCACCAACCACTTGGGATGACAAAAATTATTTTGTCACTTTTATTGATGACTTTACACATTTCACTATGGTATTTTTGATAAAACATAAATCTGAAGTTTTCAAAAAGTTTTTATATTATTATAACATGGTAACTAAACATTTTAATAGTAACATTTTAAAATTGAGAATGGATAATGGGCGCGAATACTTGTCTAATGAGTTTAGGGATTTTTGTAACAGAAATGGAATAGTCATGCAGCATACAGTACCTTATAATCCAGAGATGAATGGTGTGGCGGAGAGAATGAACAGAACCCTCATGGATAAAGCGAGAACAATATTGATAGATGCAGGAATGAAAAAAGAATTTTGGGGAGAAGCAGTATTATATTCTACGTACGTTACAAACAGGAGTCCAGTTGCAGGAAGAGATACTACACCTAGTGAATTATGGGAAGGAAGAAAACCTGATGTTTCGAATTTGAGAGTATTTGGATCCATTGCTTACAATCACGTTCCTAAAGAATTGAGGAAGAAATTGGATGACAAAGGCAAGAAAATGATAATGATTGGATATAATGTAGGAGGATACAAATTATTTGATGAAGAAAATAACATGGCAGTGACGGCAAGAAATGTGATATTTGATGAAAACCTAAAGAAACCGGAAAAGACAATTTTTATCCCTGACTATACAGAGTGTGAAAATGAAGAACAGAAACCAGACAGAACAGGAGGAGAAACTAGTATAGAGAATGAAGAAGAAAAGAACCAAACTTCTGAAAACAATGAAAATGAGCAAGAAAGTGAAGAACTGGAAAAGGAAGAACAAGAAAGACAAAAAAGGAAAAGACAGAAACCATTATGGCAGAAGGACTATGTTGCGGATTTTGACGAAGAAAGTGATGAAGCTCTATTTGCATTATTAAGCAGTCAACATGAAGATACACCGGTAAGATATGAGGACATTGAAGAGAGAGAGGACAAAAATGATTGGTTAAAAGCTGTAAAAGAGGAACTTAAAGTTTTAGAAGAAACGGAGACATTTGAAATCGTACCAGAACCGAAAGATAAGAAGATATTAGATGGAAAATGGGTATTTACAAAGAAAGAGACAGAAAGAGGTAAATTATGTAAAGCTAGATTAGTCATTAGAGGTTTCCAACAGGAAGAGAAATTTGAAGACATCTATTCACCGGTATTGAAACTACAAACGTTAAGGACATTGTTATCAGTAGCTGCTAAGAGGGATTATACTATACACCAAATGGACGTGAAAGGAGCCTTTTTGTATGGGAGGATTGACGAAGATGTATACCTAAAACCACCAAAAGGAATGAATGTTAAAGAAAATTGTGTACTCAAACTCAAGAGATCGTTATATGGACTGAAGAAATCACCTAAATATTGGTATGAAAAATTCAATGAGACTATTACTTCTTATGGTTTTAAACGCTCGGATAATGACTATTGTTTATATATTAAAGGGGAAACATACTTACTTTTATACGTAGACGATCTATTAATTCTTGGACAAAATATTAAAGATATCAATTCAGTAAAAGACTTTTTGAAAGCTCAATTTAAAATGAAAGATTTAGGGGATAATAATTTAACTTACTTGGGTATTTCTATAAGAAAGAGTTCTGAAGGAATTTTTATTGATCAGTCAAAGTATCTTAAAAGAATTTTAAAACTGTTTAATATGTCAGATTGTAAAGGCTGTAACACACCTATGGATCATAACTTTAAATTTGATGAAAACTTGGAAATTGACTTGTCTTATGAAAAACAATGTAGATCTCTCATAGGTTCTCTCATGTATGCAACTGTAGGATCAAGACCAGATTTAGCTACATCTGTCTATTATTTAAGTAGATTTCAATCAAAACCTAATGCCGAACTTTGGCGTGCTTTAAAGAGATTATTGAGATATGTTAAAAAGACAATTAACTTTGTATTACTTTATACTAAAAATGACTTAAGTGAACCACTTGTTGGATATGCAGATGCTGATTTTGCTAGAGATAATGATCGAAAGTCAACATCTGGATATTTATTTAAAGTTTATAACAATACTGTTGTATGGAAATCTAAAAAGCAAAGTAGTGTTGCACTTAGTACAACTGAAGCTGAGTATGTTAGTTTGTGTGAATCTGTAATGGAAGCTTGTTTCATGATTAAATTACTAAATGACCTAAATGTAGATGTTCCAACTGTAACTATTTTTGAAGACAACCAGAGTACAATTAAATCGTTGAAAGGTTGTGATATAAAGCGATTAAAGCATATTGATGTAAAATTTAATTTTGTTAAACAAAAGGTTGAAGAAAATTTGATAAATATTGTTTATGTTAATTCTAAAAATCAGTTAGCTGATATCTTAACTAAGCCTTTAAGTAAAAATGTATTCTATAGTTTAATTGAAGGTTTGGGACTGTATGAATATGTAAATAAATGTTTATGTTGAGGAAGAGTGTTGAGTAATGACAACACTAAACATTTATTTATGGTTTAGAGTTTAAAAAGCTAGCTCAAAGTCTATGGTCACTCTCTGTGGAAAAATGGCCGACTGAAAAGTTTTGTTTTGATGTGCTCCGTTGTAATTTATATTTTGCATGTGTAAGATTGCAATAAACAAGCAAGTTGAAATAAATAATCATGGCGCTTTATTAATTAAACCCCATAACAACAATATTTGTGATCAGTTCTTTGGTATACCAGTGATTATGTTTATCTGTAATAAGGCTTGCAGACCATGAGCTAAGCTAAGTTAGTTTAGTTTGGCTCGCATAGCTGACACAGTTTTCCTTACTTGTGTGCAAACTGCACAAACACTATTGGAAACTGCGTCAGCTATGCGAGCCACACTAAACTAACTTAGCTTAGCTCATGGTCTGCAAGCCTTATTACAGATAAACATAATCACTGGTATACCAAAGAACTGATCACAAATTTAGGCTAAGTCCTAATCGCAGTACTAACATAACAACAAATCACAGTAAAGATAGTCAACGTAAAAAATAGATAATATGTACTCACATGTTGAACACTCACAATTTTATTTACGTCACTGATGATGATGATTCCTCGAAGATATGACTTTACGGGAGCCAATTCTAATGCAGGAGCACTTCGAAATACAGAATGAAGCTCTTGGTGCGAACCTCCAAATTTAAAGGGAAATTATCGTTAATTCAGCAATAAGTTTAGGTTCAACGAAAACGATTGGTGTACCTAGTGGTAAATGTCAGAGATCGGAGGTTCGATTCCCGCTCAATAATTTTTTTTAACGTGAACATTCGAGCAAATGAACCAATAACATGTTTATTAATTTATAAGAGTCGACTTTTTTCATGCTTATAATCATCATCATCATCAACAGCCCTTTACAGTCCACTGCTGGACTATGAGCCTCCTCCACTATAGTGGAGGGTTTTGCCATAATCTCCACGCTAGGCAGGCGGGTTGGAGATCGCAGTTTAAAAGATTGATGTTTTTCAGAGAGCGCTGCTGCCCATTCTCTGTTTGATGTGTAGTCCCTAAGTCGCCTCTTACGACACCCGCGGGAAGAGTAGGGGTTGGTGACAAATGTATTCTACTCTGCCGTCACCACACGGCTTATAATACAATAACATAACTTACTCTTTATAGGTACAGATGACTTTGAAATCGTTAGCATCCTTTTAAAATAAGATTCATGATACATGTAGGTACATTCCTCAAATATGAGACAAATCCAATGAGTTAAAATTTCAATATTGAAAATCTTGTACAGACAACACATCATTTCATATTTCGATGTATTGTTATTTTGCAATAAAATTAATAGGCTGATGTGCTGTTGACAGTACAATAGTTTTAAACTTTTTATAAGAGCACACTAACAGAAATACCTACACAGTAAAAATTGACAAAAATTCTCATTAGATTTGTCTCAAATTTAGGAGTGCACTATGTATCATAAGTAATACATAGAGTTTAAATACATAGAATTATAATATTAAAAGCATGCTTTTGATTTGAAAGTCATCCTGTATAAAAAACATTATTATCATTTTCTGCAGTCGGATAAAACTGTTTGCGTATTTCGTTCTCGCCAGGCCTTATGCTTAAGCACACTCAGCTATTTACGAAAACTAGGTCGATGACGCAAATACTTGCATGAAAATAATGCACCTCGGCAAAAACAAATTAATTATTATATTTTGTATGTTATATTTTATGATTTCTATCATAATTTGATTTATTAAAGTACGTACTTATCTTATTACATATTGCATACTTTCGGGAACATTTTAACACTTTAAATATTTGAAAAAAAAAAGAACATCAAACGTAAAATCATAACATTATTTAATCACTGTTATCTTGATTTACTTTTTAAATGCAGTATTAATTTAAATCGGCTATTTGTTTTTTAATACTACTTATTTTGTTAATCGGAATAATCCTTAATCTGAAAGTTAATTTTACAAAATTTAACTTAGGTATTTCTTGAACTACCTTTAGCATTCAAACGTACCTACTATGATGACTTTTGCTCGTATTTTGTAATTTATTGGTTTACTAAATAATTAAATATTTTGACATTCTTAGTATGGAATTATTTATTTATTATTCAATAATTAAAATAAATTAAATCAATTATTCTCTACATCTAATGCTGTATAATACTTTGGGGTCTTACTTTGTACTTATATTAATGAGTAACTCGTAAATAAAAATATTATAAATAGCTTTTGGCCGCGGCTTCACCCGCGTGAAATTTAGTATGTCACAGATCGTCATCAATTATAGTCTATACCTATAATTCTGGGTTAAACAATAATACTGTAAAGTTTCATCAAAATCCGTTCAGTATTTTTGCGTGAAGTATAACAAACATTTTAACATCTAGACATTACATACAAACTTCGCATTTATAATATTAGTGAGATATGAGGTTGATACAAAGACATCAATTTATTGTCTCGGAGCAAAAAAAGTTAATTGAGTTGTTAAGGAATCGAACCTTTCACCCACAGCGTAAAAATGAAAACTCACAGCACCACTGCACCATTGATCTTCTGTATTTAAAAAGTCATAGGCTTAGAGGTATTTTACCTTTTAAATAAATGTTAACATATAAATTTATGAAAAAAAGCTATACCTAGCTGTGTTTTATAATATGATCATTCATAACACCTAGATGTTTGTTTGTTTGCTCTGTTAATTAAATTAGTACCTACATTTACTATTAGATATTAATTGAAAGAGAAATCATACTTTCTTATTTTGTATTCAAAATCAAAAATTTCGTCAATTTATTTCATTTCATTAATTACTTTAAACAGTCAGGAATCGGTGCATTAGGTATGACTATCGATCAGGTGTCACGTTACGATATCCGCTGCTTGCGCAACGAACGCCGCGCCAGCCGCGCGCCGCCTGATCATGACAATTTACTTTATTAACCTAAATTTAATTTTGAAGAATTTTATTGTGTCTAAGTTACAGCAGCTAGTCACCTATTTAATTTGTAAAAAAAATGATTTTCAAATGCATTCAAGTATTAGATTCAAATAATGTATTAAACTACTAGCTTTGCCAGCGGCTTCACCCACGTGAAATTGAAGCATTGGGAGCAACAAGGGCGTTCGGCACCCAAAGTCCGTTTTGATGTTATTACCAGGCCTCCGTCACTCGCTTATGCCGGCCGAGATAATTACCTACAGCGCGCGACAACTTCAAGTTGCAAATCAGTCCGGGCCGCCACGCGCCTGTGAGCACGCGCGTATTTCTATACACGCTCGGTCGATCATCGTCGCAATCAAGGTTTATTGTTCCAACAGCACTGTTATCCTTCTTTGATGGAAAATCGTAATATTTTGGAATAATAATTTAACTGTAGTAATTTAAATAATTAAAAAAACTACACTTTTTAAATAATTTTGAGATACTTATGACAAAAAACTGTAGCAAAAAAATTATTTTAGCTAATAAAAACATTAACTTTACTTCACCGTGCTAATTTTCCGACACTATACCTTTTAAAACTGTTTGTCCAATTTCGAATTATCGCAACACTGAAGTTTATTAATAGGTACTTTAGAGATGGTACGATTATACAAACACCACTAGATTAAAGTTTACCAATCGTAAATACAATAAATACATCTTAAAATTAAGTTTTTATTTATTTTACTTTGCTTATACAACCCTGACGCTTGCGCTGTGAGGTAGATCAATTCTGAACACAAAAAAATTGCGTTCTTGTGAGCGTAGTAGTAAGGTGCGATTTCGAATGCACCATATGCGTTGGATATTTTGCATTATTATTATTACCGTTAAAATGTCGGCATCTGATCCTACACAAAGGAGTGCAATTTCTGTTGCTACTATTATGTATTCTGTGTTATTACACCAAAGCATGCACAGATCCATCTAGTATCATATCCCAAAAACTCGTTTTGATCTAACGCTTCTAGGTGGCGTGAGAATCAATAATGTCGAAGGCGGTGCTACGCCCTTGTTGCATAGATAAGAAAAGTGCGTTTGAATTGGAACACGTAACGACGTGTCTGCAGTTAGTAAAAAGTTATTGATGTAAAAAATGTCTGAAACGAGTGATTCAAGTGACTTTAGATCAGATACTAGCCAGAGTGAACATGAGCCACCCAAGAAAAAGGGGAGAAAGAAGGTCAGGAATGCAAACTTGTGGAAGAAAAATGTGCGAAAGTTAAACAGAAGTTTGGGTGAAGAATACACATCAGCTCGAGGAAAGAAGGTACCTAAAAAAGTTTTTAAACACATTACTACGTGTTGTTCCAAAAAATGTTGTATTAACCTCGATCAAAATGCACAGAGAAGATTTTTTCGTAACTTTTGGAATATAGGCGACAAAGCGCAGCAAGATACCCTCTTAATGACGTGTTTAGAAAAAGTTTTAAAGTTGAGAGAGAATGTTGGACCTAACAAGTTGAAACGAGATAATCAATGGAAATACTTTTTAACTGTAGATGGTATAAAGATAAATATTTGCAGAAAATTATTGCTGTCGCTACTGAAAATATCGGAAAAACGGTTAAGAGTAGTCCAAAAAACTAAATTGACAGGAGAACCAGTTCGTGACATGAGAGGAAAACATGACAATCGTCCCAACAAAATTGGTCAGGACGTCCATAATATGATAAAAGAGCACTGGGCTTTATTTCCTAGCAAGAAATCACACTATGGTCGAGCCAGTGAAAGGAGATATTTTGAAAATCCGGATTTATCGGTTTTGAAACTTTACAAAGCCTTTCAGCAGTATTATTTTGAGCAAACGAGTACTGTCTTAAAAATGAGGTACAACACCTATCACAGATATTTTCGTGAAAACAGTATTTACTCGTTTAGACAACCTAGAACAGATGTCTGTGACTACTGTACTAAATGTAAAGTTCTATTAGAAACTAAACCTGAAGATCCATGTCAGATTCAATACATGTTGCATTTGAAAAAAATAGACTCATATAATGCGCTGAAAAAAAATCTTTTGGAGTCAGTTCAGAATAATCCTGACACAGAAACACTTATATTGGAGTTTGATTATGCTCAAAAGGATGATGGGCACAAATGTATGGAAAGTGGTACCCGCTCCAATAGCCATAACCAATATATATTTTAAAAGGCCTTTAGATGTAGGAAAATGTCTGCTATGGGGCCAGTTCTAATTCACGTTTTGAAAGCAGTAATTCCACTAAGTATTATAATGAAAGTATAACACAATCATCCATGTATACGAGTATGTATTATGACTACAATCTATTAATATAACTAAAAGAAGCATTGAAAAGGAAAGGATTATACCTACGATGAACTACCCAAGCTATTAGCCCTTTATTCGCTTTCATCATCATCATCATGATCATTTTAGCCATAGGACGTCCAGTTGAACATAGGCCTCCCCCAATGATTTCCACAATGGCCGGTTGGTGGCGGCCTGCATCTAGCGCCTTCCCGCTACCTTTATGAGGTCGTCGGTCCATCTTGTGGGTGGACTTATTGGGTCTTGTGGGTTTATTCGCTTTAGCAACCCATAATAAAACCCTTAACAAGTAATAAAACTTTAACCCCTTTATTAATAAAAGTTACACCCTAGTTGAACTCTGGCTTAAATTGTCATTTGGTATGGAAATGTCATTTTAATCCAAGGTTCTTCCTAGGTGTAACTTTTTATTAATAAGGGGGTAGTACTACTTTAAATAAAAATATTTATTTCACAATTATTATCCCCATCAATAATTATAGAGTTAAGGAAGCATGCTGGATCAGTAAACCCTTCCTGCCTGGCATAACCTAAGTACCATACGATGGACACGTATGATACTTCTTCTTCTTCTTCCTCGGTCCCTCACTGATGAGGATCGCGACCACAGATAGTGTTCCTCCACAGACTGCGGTCATAAGCTGTGTGGACCGCACGATACAAACTCCCGCCCACCGTTTGCCTCACCGCGTCCGACCATCTCATCGGTGCCCTGCCCCGAGCGCGTCTGCCTTCCATACTGTATGATACTTAGGTTACACAAAAAGTATCTTTATCTTCGAACGCAACCAGATCTGAGGCTGGTGGCCATAGTAAATGTTGTTCGTCTTGGTAAGACCTTTCAAATGACACTACAAACATAACTATTGGAGCCGGGTACCATTCTGCTAAAAGTATGTATATCTTCGTACACAACCAGATCTGAGGCTGGTGGTCATAGTAAAAGTTGTTCATCTTGGTAAGACCTTTCAAATGATACTAGACACATATCTATTGGAGCCGGGTACCATTTTGCCCATTGTCCTTTGCCCATACCAAAACTTAACATAACTTCACAATTTTATAAAAGATTATTATGGCTTTTCAACTTCAACATTCACTGTCACAATGATGGATCAAGTTCCTTTTATTGTTTTCTGGAAATAGATTCCAAAAAGGGCCCCAATACTGTCTGTTCTTTCATACATCATTTTGTTGAACAAAAGTTACAAGCTTTGCCTAATATAAAGAAGATAGTATTTTTTTCAGATGCTTGTGGAGGCCAAAACAAAAATATAACAATGGTAATGTTCTCCACATGGTTGGCCAAAAGCTTAAATATGCCAATAGAACACAGTCATATTTCCAGTAAGAGGCCACTCTTATAACCAATGTGACAGAAACTTCGGAAGGTATGGCATATTGCTAAAGTCTTTGGAAACGATTGAGACAGCTGAACAATATTTGAAAGTGATGTCATCAGCAAGAAGCAATCCTAGCCCGTTCAACGTATCGATGGCTAGCTACCTTATTGAAGATTGGAATAAAGGTTTACAGGTCTTTTTGTCTAAGACACCTACAGCCACAGGAAAAAACAAAGCTCGGTTTGCTATACAACAATATGTTAAACTAGACTTTAGTCCTGAAGGAGTGATAACGACCTCAAGATTTTATGCATCTCCAGATCTAAATTTTATATTTAAGAAGAATGTTTTGCCAGTCAGCAAACATGATTTGAATTTGCAGCAGGTAGAAAAACCTGGAGCAAAAGACGTAAAAATTAGGGACGTTTTATCCTTGACACCATTCATGAAACCTGAAAATGCTGAGTGGTTGAAACAGGTCTTAACCTTCGATGCAGATCTGGAGGATCAGGCTGGATCATCCAGGAGGCCAGTTGCAGCTGATTCAGAAGATTCCCTTGAGTCTAGTGATGATTTAGACGAAACTGATTAAAGACACGAAAGTCGGAAAAAATGATGAAAATTTGATTATTTGAACGGTGATTGTAATAGATAGACATGTATAAGTTACATTTTAATTAAAAGTTATTACATAAATATTCAAGTTGTTATTTATTTTCCTTAAAAATCAATAGTAAAATTAACGCCCTATCTGTTTTACCAGTTTGGTGCAACAAGGGCGGATAACAAGGGTAAAAAAAACTTGATTTTAAGATGTTTCTGATTACTTTAAAATAATTATAATACCTTAACCTTTTTGCTAAATAATAGGACTAATAAATAATAAAGTAAATGTAAGTCAAATTATAAGTATTATAAAGATAGGAGACTTTAAAACTTTCAACATCAATTTTCTCGAAACTCGATTTTGCAAGATACGCCCTTGTTGCACCCAATGCTTCAATTCATTTTATCACATAAATTATAGCCTGTAATATGTTAATCTGGGTTATAAACAGTAATGTACTGTAAAGTTTTATCAAAATCCGTTCAGTAGTTTTTGCGTGAAAAATAACAATCTTCGATACATGAATCCATAGAAACCTTCGAGATTATAATATTAGTAGGATTCGCGAGCAGACTTTATTATGTCTGCGTGCTTAGGTTATTCATCTCCTTTTAGATGCTGGATTCATTATATCTCAATCTTTGTAGTTTTTAGAATTTTTAGGTATCAAATTTCATTCATTGATTTATTATTTCGTTCAAATACAGGTACGGTAGGTAAAAACTATGCTAAGATATCATATTGCAAGTTCCGGCGCGCGTGCACATCGAGGTTGCGCAGTCTTACCTATTGACAATGATAATCGTAATCATGACCTAAATTTTACAGCTGGGTTTTATGTTTGTATTTATCTAATATAATAAATTCTTCCAACGAACCTCACCAATTACCAAGTTCCAAATGACTAGTCTCATGACTCAGACCAGCAAGTGCCAATAATACTCACGTCGATGGTTAAAAGATGTAGTTCGAAAAAGGTTCATATTCATCGTGCATGGTTTGCTTACGATCGTGTTATTGGGCGATCTAACGCACAGAGTGAGGTCGCAAACTGCGACCGAACGAATGTGAGTTAGAACGCCCAATAACACACTACTTATCGTGAATTTCTTTAGTTTTAGCGTATATTAAAATATCATCAATAAATTGATATACTCCTATGTCATCAAAATGTCCATATAGCGGCTATCCTATAGCCTCTTATGAAAGATTTCTGAAACTGAACTTATACCGTAGGGCATTCTCAAGAATTTAAACCTACCAAATATTGTTACATTCACACACATACTCACAAATTGGGTATTAAATACAAATAGTCTGAAACCAACTTATTCACCAATACCATAATTTGCCAAATCAAGCCATCAATCATAGGTACACAACACACTGATACTTTAGAAGGCTCTCGGCTCATGGCGTTCTATCTCGCGGCCAACGTTCGAATGCCTCATAGGAATATATTTTTGTTATCCCGTACGACTCCCCGCGTTCCTCAGGTGTAATTTGATAGTGAAATCAGCATTAATCCTTTCGTTGCTGACGGCCGTCCTGATGCCGGAATGTCCCCATTCCGCTTCGGCCATTCGAACGTTATGATGTATGTCCCCATACATGTATGCTATCTATGTCGTTTAATTACTTGAGAATCAATTATCATCTGCAAACACCTTAATCAACAGTTGAATCAATCATCCAGCTGAAATTCAACACCTTTCTTGTGAATAGTTTCACCCGAGGACTGAAAATTAAACATTCTATTTTACATCTTCCGTCTTCGTTACATTTTCTTTTTCTCTGTTCACAGGAACGCGCTCAACGCATTTCTGCGTAGCAGAGCGACCCAGTTTGCTGCGGATGGGCCTCCCACGGACTTCGCCTGCCATAAAATCAAGGTAAGAGATAATCAGGAACCCCTTGCCTCGCCACCCTACAGGTTGTCGCCGTCCAAGAAAGAAGCTTTGGAGAAGGAGCTGCAAAAGCTGCTCAGCGCCGATATTGCAATCATTCTGTCTGAGCGATATTCAGTACCATTTTCATAATAATGATTCTAGCGGCCTTCGAGGCCAGTGACATAAATCAATCTTCTTCCAGTTAGTCCTGAGGTACTTTCTTCTTTAGTCTACGAACGAATACTTGAAAATATATCATCCACAAATAAACTGTTATGTCGCTCCAGTTTTCATTATGATATGTTTAGCTTTATTATTTACTAGCGGCCGCCCGCGACTTCGTGCGCGTGGATCTCGTTTTACCCCCCCTTCATCTATCTTACGCGGTTCAGATTTTTTCATACAAATGTTTTTTCCCGCTAACTCCCGTTCCCGTGAGATTTTTGCAATATCCTGTTGTAACTAAGCTTTAAGTTTACTAAGGTACCTGCATGCCAAATTTCAAGAGTCTATCTTACGCGGTTTAGATTTTTTCATACAAATGTTTTTTCCCGCTAACTCCCGTTCCCGTGGGAATTTTGCAATATCCTGTTGCAACTAAGCTTTAAGTTTACTAAGGTACCTGCATGCCAAATTTCAAGCGTCTAACTTAAGCGGTTTAGATTTTTCGTACAAAAGGATTTTCCCGCTAATTCCCGTTCCCGTGGGAATTCCTAAGTATCCTATAACCTGCCCAGGAGTATGAAGAATAATTGTACCAAGTTTCGTTAAAATCCGTCAAGTGGTTTTTGTTTCTATAAGGAACATACAGACAGACAGACAGACAGACAGACAGACAGACAGACAGACAGACAGACAGACAAAAATTTTACTGATTGCATTTTTGGCATCAGTATCGATCACTAATCACCCCCTGATAGTTATTTTGAAAATATATTTCATGTACAGAATTGACCTCTCTACAGATTTATTATAAGTATAGATTTCTTCTTTCACTGTTTTGATACCAATTTCTTGGTAAAGTCTCTCGTGACGTACCACGGTGCTTCTACAATTATCTTAATACTCAATCGTATTGGGGGGGAAGCCGGGGCATGGGGGGGAAGCCGGGGCATGGTCTTGGTGGTAATCGCTGACGTAGTGAGGTCAGCATTGCCTACAAAATGCCAAGAAGCCCTCTGCTGTGTTAAGTAGTGGAACACCGATGTAGCAGAACCCCGGCCAGTCCGCGTCATCCACGTCCTCGTCGTCCACCCTGGGACCTGCTGCAGCCACGCTTTGCGTGCCCACTACCTAGACTTGCAGCTGAGCTGAGGATGCAGGGCGAAAGGCGAGTATTCTGCGCCTGAAAACAGAATCTCATCACTAGGGAGGATTCCCGAAAAAAACCGAGCTAGTCCAGAAGCTCTGAGGTGGCAGCCCCACCACCGGACTAGGGTACAGCGGGTTAATCACCCACTTGCCCGAAAATACTCGATTAACGAAACGTACACAACAAGAAACCGGACCGATCTCTCAACAACGACCTTTGGCATGAAGAAACGGACACGAATAGCTTTTTGGAATGTAAGAACTCTCAGCGATGACAGCCGACTAGCCCAAGCAGAAGCAGAAATGCTAAGATACAACCTGCAAGTTTTGGGTCTTAGCGAAGTGCGTAGAAATGGTTTCGGTGAACTGAGAACATCTAACGGCTTGACTTTCCTATATTCTGGTAAGGAAAGTGAGGATGACACCCGCGAATATGGCGTTGGTTTTCTCCTTTCTGATGCCGCAAGGAAGAGTCTGTTAGATTGGAAACCGATCTCAGATCGAATCATTTGGGCCCGTTTCAACTCAAGAGCCCGGAAGATCTCCATAGTGCAGTGCTACGCTCCTACCAACACATCTGCGGAGGACACCAAGGACGATTTCTACAACTCACTCAACGCCACCTTAAAGGTTATAAAGAAACAAGACATAGTGATTGTCATGGGGGACCTAAATGCTAAAGTTGGGAACTATAACACAAACTGCGAGCGTCATATGGGTACACAGGGACTTGGAGCACGTAATGAGAACGGAGAACGGTTTATAGAGTTTTGCCAGCACCACGACCTGACCATCGGTGGTACATTATTTATCCATAAAGATATCCACAAGCACACATGGATTTCACCCGATGGCATCACCAAAAACCAAATCGACCACCTTGCGATTAGTTCCAAATGGCGATCGTCGTTGCTCGATGTCCGAAACCGAAGAGGTGCTGATATCGACAGCGACCATTACATGGTTGCTGCTGAGCTGCGCCTCAAGGTAGCGGTAGCACGACCGGCTGGGGGACCTGACAGGATTGGGAGAAGGTTCGACGTGACTAAATTCAGAGACCCTGACACCTGCACCAAGTTCAGGCTCGAACTGCGAAACCGTTTCTCCGCCCTTGATGACGAGAAATGCTCAATAGACGAAAAGTGGAACCATATCAAAGTGGCCTACACAGAGACCAGCTTTTCCGTCTTGGGTCACAACACGCACACGCGCGAGGACTGGATGTCACAATCCACATGGCAGCTGATCAACGACCGTAGAGAGCTCCACCTAAAGTTGCTACAAACCACCGACGTGCAACTTATAGCCACCCTCAGACAGCAGTACCGTCAGATGCGCAGGAAAATCTACCGCAGCACGCGGAAAGACAAAAGGCCCAACTCGCTGCTAACACTGGCAATCTGAGAGAGCTGTACAATAGGGTGGAGCACGGTTGTATGGGAAAAAATTTTTTTTTAGTTTCGAAGTTCTAATAGGGGGGGATTTGTGCCTTATATGAAAGTATAAATAACTGTAATTTTTTATCCCATTTAATGAATATCTTCTGCCTCCGCAGTGACATCAAAATTTTAAAATTTTATTTAAAGTTGAAAGTCGTCTAAGGTGAAATATTGCGCTCTATTTATTAGTAAGAAGGTATTAAATGACAGATAATTTATAGATTAGATATTTACTAAGGTAATATAACAAGAAATACATACAAAAATTAGATAAATTACTTTAATTATTATGCTTGAAAATCCTTTTTTGATCAAAATTTAGGCATCACGTTTCGCGATTCCAACTTGACTTTTATTGCACCTTATTAGTGACTTTCTGGATGCAGTGAGAAATAGAATCTTTGATCGAAATCTTCACAGGTCCCTCAACAGCTTGAGTGAGGTAGAGAAGCCTTAAAACAAAGGTTTGCTCTCACCACCTGATTTGACAATGTGCTGAATTTCTTAGTCAAATAAATATCTCAAAAGCGGCTGTTTGGTTAAGTAAATTGAATAAATATAATATAAAATAGCATTAAAGTGTATCACTAGTACTTAAAAAATTCTAGGTATTGACTGGACATTGACTGTCTCGTACTGTGTGACTTTAGTATGCGACGAGCGGCCAGCTCTCTGACATCGTAAGAGGACTGCTATTAGGATACTCGTAATAGCTTTTTCTCCGGGTAACTAGTTCTTTAATCTTTAATAGGGTATCTGGCAGGCCTCTCGAGGCCATAATAATTTTAAAGAGATGACGGGTGCCATCTTTGCATGATGGTTTTGTCTTAATCAAAAACCAGGAAGAAGCATAGACTTTAACCACAATAGTAGCCAGAGGTATCAAAATTTCTATTGGATTTTAAGTTTCTACAATACAAACGTAGTATTCGGTACGCTCGTGTGATCTAACGGGCATGTTACAATTCACCAGGAGAAATTATTGCGAGATTTTGTGAGAATACGCCTAATTACCGCCGAAGCAATTTTATGCAAGTTCTGCTGATCAGTACTCAGATAATTGGCCATTTCTGATCACATTTGTCCTTCAATTTGTTCAAATTTATAGATAGGCAGTTTCTCACATGTTTCCAGAGCTTTTCCAATAGACTATCTGACAAAGACGCGAGTCGCGAAAAGGGCCAGAAAAATTCTCTTCTCGCGCTCTCTCACGCCCTTATTAAAATTATAAACCCATAGCCTGGCTTTTTTGTGTATTTTAAATTGAAAATATAGCATATCAGTAAACGATTTGTGATAAAAAAATAGTATTTTTATTTAAATATTGCACAGATATGTGGCGCCTAAGTGAGGTCTAAAACCAACTTTTTTTATAAATTCAGTGTCGATGCGGAGGCAGTTACTCTAAACCGAATTGATTAATATTTTGCATGACTTCATTTAAGCCCTAAAGGCACAAAATTTTGACTATTACATTACAGATATCTGAAAAAAAAATTTTCGCTCCACCCTACTGTACAAAGCGACGAAAACCTTGGCAGGAAGTAGCAGACCAAAGAAGAAGCCTCTTAAGTCAAGTGATGGAGAGCTTATTGTGTCGTCTGAAGGGCAACTGCAACGATGGCGTGAACACTTTCAGGAGGTCTTCCGCCCTACCCTGACTACAGCCACCACTACGCCTGAGGCACCGCAGCACACCTCTACTCCACCTAGGCTGCTCGACATCAATGTGGAACCACCATCACACGACGAAGTGACCAAAGCTATCCTGTCCCTCAAGATTGGCAAGGCCCCAGGACTCGACCTTATCACCGCAGAAATGCTGAGAGTCGACGTAAACTCCGCCGCCGACGTTCTGACACCTCTCATCGAAAACATCTGGATAGAAGAGGAACTCCCAGACGACTGGAATAAGGGGCTTTTAATTACTGTGCCAAAGAAAGGGGATCTAAGCCAGTGTAGCAATTGGAGAGGTATCACTTTGCTCTCGATACCGTCAAAGGTTTTCTGCAAGATTATCTTGGATAGGTTATCGGGGGCCGTTGAACCTCTTTTGCGTAGGGAACAGTAGTATATTCAGTACCATTTTCATAATAATGATTCTGGCGGCCTTCGAGGCCAGTGACATAAATCAATCTTCTTCCAGTTAGTCCTGAGGTACTTTCTTCTTTAGTCTACGAACGAATACTTGAAAATATATCATCCACAAATAAACTGTTATGTAGCTCCAGTTTTCATTATGATATGTTTAGCTTTATTATTTACTAGCTTTCCGCCCGCGGCTTCGCCCGCGTGGAATTTTGTCTGTCACAGAAAAACAATATCGCGCGCGTATTTACTCACCGTTTAGACCTACCCTGGACTACGACAAACATTTTAAAACCAAAATCAGCTCAATCGGCCCAGCCGTTCTCGAGTTATAATCAGACTAACGAACATCAATTCATTTTTATTTATACAGTGTGTCCGGGCTTGTAGTGATCAAACTTTAAGGGCAAAATCTAGGGACAATTTTATCGATAAAAATACTTCAAATTTGGGGCCTGACCCATTTCTCGAAAAATTACATCGATTTAAGTTTTTAATTTTTAGTTTACACCTCTTCTTTAAAAAACAAGTGAAAGCGTGGGTAGCTTAACATTAATAGGCAAATATTTTATATCATGCGATAGCCAATAAAACTATCTATTAGTTGAAGAAGAAAGCAGACACAAGTTTCATACATTTTATAGGAGTAAGAATGGATTGAATTAGAAAAATACATTACTTTTTTCACTTCTTTTTCAGTTATTTTCCAACACAAGGAAAACCAGGTCGTTAAAGTATGTTTTATTTGCATTGTATTTTTAGTATTTGAGCTATTCTACAAAACGAATGTAAATTTATTAGTCTGCGTCTATTAGTTTCGACGTAATTGTTGAACAAAGATACCCCTTCCCAGCGGTTTCCATAGTAATCGGAATAGGTTGTGTGATTCTTTCAGGCAGTGCATTTTCGCATGTCGCGTGCGCTATGGAAATCGCTGGGAAGGGGTATCTTTGTTCAACAATTACGTCGAAACTAATAGACGTAGACTAATAAATTTACATTCGTTTTGTAGAATAGCTCAAATACTAATAATACAATGCAAATAAAACATACCTTAACGACCCGGTTTTTCTTGTGTTGGAAAATAACTGAAAAAGAAGTGAAAAAAGTAATGTATTTTTCTAATTCAATCCATTCTTACTCCCATAAAATGTATGAAATTTGTGTCTCTTTTCTTCTTCTACTAATAGATAATTTTATTGGCTATCGCATGATATAAAATATTTGCCTATTAATGTTAAGCTACCCACGCTTTCACTTGTTTTTTAAAGAAGAGGTGTAAACTAAAAATTAAAAACTTAAATCGATGTAACTTTTCGAGAAATGGGTCAAGCCCCAAATTTGAAGTATTTTCATCGATAAAATTGTTCATAGATTACGCCTTTAAAGTTTGATCACTACATGCCCGGACACACTGTATAGATAGATAGATGATAGCTAGCGGCCGCCCGCGACTTTGTACGCGTGGATCCCGTTTTACCCCCTTCATCTATCTTAAGCGGTTAAGATTTTTTTCATACAAATGTTTTTTTCCGCTAACTCCCGTTCCCGTGGGAATTTTGCGATATCCTGTTGTACCTAAGCTTTAAGTTTACTAAGGTACCTGCACACCAAATTTCAAGTGTCTAAGTTAAGCGGTTTAGATTTTTCATACAAAAGGATTTTTCCGCTAATTCCCGTTCCCGTGGGAATTTCGGGAATTCCTTTCTTAGTGCACCTCTACGGTACCTAAACTACGTCCCTTCCAAATTTCAAGTGCCTACGTTTAGCCGTTTAGGCTGTGCGTTGATCTGTCAGTCAGTCAGTCAGTTTCTCCTTTTATATATTTAGATTTCTTCTTTCACTGTTTTGATACCAATTTCTTGGTAAAGTCTCTCGTGACGTACCACGGTGCTTCTACAATTATCTTAATACTCAATCGTATACTGCTGCTTTACCACATTAGTGCATTTACATAAAGATTTACAATTCAGGTAGCATCTTCGACAGTTTCCATTGAAACTTCAACAAAAACGTTTGTCTAGATTGGTTTCATTATACACTTATACTATAACAAGAGCTTATTTTCCACTGCAGGTTCACCATTTCTTATGACATTTTGCGTAATTGTTGTCCTATTGCTGGACGTTTGGTAAAGATATGCTTTTTCCAAGTTACGTTTCATCCAAGTACATGCCAAGATGTAAATATCTCTTCATCGAAACTAATTTTGTCACGTTCGCTTTGATGTTCGTTATTTCATTTCATCATTTCATTTCTTTATTTCATTTCATTATTTCATTTCATTATTTCATTTCATTATTTCATTACATTTATTCATTTCATTTCATTTTATTTAATATCATTTCATTACACTTATTCATTTCCTTATTAACAGGTTTGCGGCATAGATACAGTGTAGGTCCCACCATGACATTACCTTGTGGAACTCCTGCTTTCACTTTACCAATTTCCTAATTATAACATCCATTTAATATTCTCATACACATCTTTACTGCTTCTATGAATAATAGTAGGTACTTTAAAATTAACATATTTTACTTTTATTTTGTTTTTAGGGTTCCGTACCTCAAAAGGAAAAAACGGAACCCTTATAGGATCACTTTGTTGTCCGTCTGTCTGTCTGTCAAGACCCTTTATCTCAAGAACGCGTGGTTGTATCAAGCTGAAATTCACATGAAATACTCAGGTTTATTGTCCCTTTAAGCTGTGAAAATATCAAACTTCTAAGCCAAGCCAATCAAAAGATACAGCCGATTATGTCGATATTTTCAACAAATTTTCGACACTCGCAAAGGAATCAAAACCTACAGGATACTTCCCGTAAACTCAGAATCTTGAAATTTGGCATGAAACATTGTCATATAATGCAAATATAGGAAAAATTGCGAAAATCACATTTTTTTAGTTATATAATATAATAAAAATATTTTAATAAAATGAAACTTACTACCTTATTTCTCACGAACGAATAAAGGTATCAAATTGAAATTTATACCAAATACCTAGGTCTATTGTCCCTTTAAGCAGTGAAAAAATCAAACTTCTAAGTTAACGCGATCAATACAGCAGTTTATACCGACACCTTAGACGAATTTCCGTCACACACTAGGGAATCAAAACCTACAAGGTACTTCCCGTGAACTCAGAATCTTGAAATTCGGCACGAAGCAACGTTATATAGTACCGATAAAGGAAAAATTGCGAAAATGATAAATTTGAAGTTGCATAAAATATTAAAATATTATTTTTGCTTACATGACAAAATATTTTTTTAATAATTATAAACTTACTACCTACCCTTTTTCACATGAACGCGTAGAGATATTAAAGTTGAAATTCATATCAAACACTTCTTAAATCTAATGGCCTCTAAACTGTGAAAAATTCTAAATCAACGCAAAAATTCAAAACGCTCTAAAACGATGACTATAAAATGTTGTAAATAAATAACTTTAATAAAATAACTTTTACAAGGTACTGGCTTACTATTTTAGTTATATTATAAAATAAAAAATATTAACTATGTTGACTCTCACGAAATTACCATAACTATGATTGTTCTAAACTGAACGGTTTGCGCGAGAGTCACTTCCAAAGTATTAAAATGTGTCCCCTCTCTGTAAGTTCCAAAATAAGATAATATTAAAACTAAAAAAATATATGATGTGCATTACGCATTACCATGCAATTGGTTTAAACGATATTTAGTACCTAAGTAATTTGATTTAATACGTCATAAATTGTAAACCGCTACGGCGGAACCCTCGGTGTGCGAGTCCGACTCGCACTTGGCCGGTTTTTAAATGAACCGTTAAACCAAACTGAATACAATCATAATTTCTCTCTAATAATGACATAATATCAAGTTCTCATGTTGTATAGTGCCTGTAACAAAGCTCCATCGAACCGGCTTCTTGACCAATACCTTCAAGATTATATTTTTTCAATAACTGAGTAAGCATCGCTTGTGCATCGTCATTCTTTTCACTCATAATAATATGTATATTTTTATAATATTTATTTATTCATATATTTGCAAATCATATTTCATCACATACATCATACTTAATATTAACTCCGTAAGGGTATAGCAATTTTACAAATTATAATTTATGTACTGAGTGAGCGCAGCTTGTGCTTCGACATCCCTTTCACATTTTTGAGTGAGCACCGCTTACACTTCTGCCCCCTTTTCACTCACAATATACTTAGTCGGGTCATAAGTTCTGTCACATGTTTATAGTGAAATAATTGATACTATATTAGTTTTTACGGTAATCATTTAAATACCAATAGTACTAAAATAAAAATTTTATGCTTATAAAAATTATTTCAAATTTTCCTCGCAATTATGAATACAAGGGTTCAAACTGCGCGGTCAGTGGTCTCTAGAAACACGAGCGAGTTTCGTATCAATATCGGCGGCTGGTTTAATACAGGATGCCTTGAGGGACTCCAAATCAGTATGAGGCATAGAGCAGGCCTTCCTCTCCAAATGTTGCCATATTTTGTAATCCAAAGAATTAGAGTCTGGATCCAGTCCAGACTCTAATCCGTGGGGGGCCAGACTTTGTGCCGGCTGAGGTCAATTTTACGCCCTACGAGCGGGGTTTTGCGCGCTTTTCGCTCTATGAGCTGGCTCAGAATCCTGCTGGAACTCCAAATGTCTGTTATTGAGCATGATATGTGAAAAAGGTTCCATAAGCTTTGTAAGAACTGAATTTTGATACAGAATGGCATTCGTTTTTAGGTCTTTCTTGAAAAAAATACCTCAAAAAAGCCCAAATTTGAGACATGTTACCAAAACTTGAGTGACGACAAAAGCTGGCCTAGCTGGACAGCCGAAATTAAGCTGGTGTTTCTTCATTGATGTACGCATTCAACTTACCATTTTGTTTTTTTGTAACTCTCCTTCATGGTAAAAAAACACATTCGAAAAATTTTTTTCAAGGTACTTTTTTCCCGCGTACCGCTTAAGCAAAACGTGGGATTTCTTCAATCTCAGGTCTTTGCAACGCACATTAGTAGGTTATAATTGTTCGTTCTAATTCACTTTCTTTTCATTCGCTTCCTTCGTCCGCTCATTCGAAGAAAGTTAATTAGACCGATTAATTTTGGCGCTTTAGCAAAAAGTAGCCTTTTTTTAATAAGCTTTAAAGTATTTTAGCGAAAATGAGAGCATTAATCAAAGCAAAAACTATAGTAGTTAATATAAGTATTATTAACAAAGACATCTCAAACACACTTGTGACTATAAGCACACACTACGCACTCGGGTCACTCACACACAAGTGCCTGCAAAGATGCAAGAATGTTGCAACTATCCAAATAAATAATTTGCTCCCTGGGCACACATTTATGCCGGTGGATTCAATGCACTCACACATTGAAAAAAAGTGTTCGTTCGTTTCAGCCCGAACGATATCCACTGCTGGATCCCCCAAGGCCAGGCCTCCCCCAAGGATTTTCACAAAGACCGGGCCCGCGCTCGCATCCAGGCACCTCCTGCAACCACCACCTCCAGATCTTCGGTCCACCTAGTGGGAGGCCTGCCCACACCACGTCTTCCGGCTCGTGGTTGCTACTCTTTTTCCAGAAATTTTCTACCCCTGCAGCCATCAGCTCTGCAAGCTATGTGCCCCGCCCACTGCCACTAGATTTTAGCGATTCTGCGGGCTATGTCAGTCACTTTGGTTCCCCTGCGGATCTCCTCATTTCTGATTCGATCACGCAGGGAAACTCCGAGCATAGCACGCTCCATGCGTGGGCGACCTTGAGCCTTCTTATGAGGCCTATATAAGCGACCACGTCTCAGATCCACAAGCCAAGAAAAAAGGGTAACAAACACTATTGTATGGGCGCCGCGCCGTCTAATTGACCTGCCTGCAGTATATGCTGCTCTATTAAGAAAATTTCCCAAACTAATGGCAAGATAAGTCTTTCCCTGGCTTCTTGAGGATGAAGTGAGCCGTCTTCCATTGTTTGGGGAAATACGCTATAGATAGGCATTTGTTTGCAATTTCCATTAATATCTCCCTTTCGCTACGAATAGCTCTGGTACATAAATATCGGCGGGAAATCATCCGGTCCCGGTGCTTTCTTTAGATTTTGCACGTTAAGCACGGCCTCCACTCCTGCCTCGGTAAAAAGGGGATCGTTTGCTGTTTGCTCTTCTAAAGTTTCGCTCTCTATCAGTTGTCGGAGACGCGTGTGGTGTGGTTTATCTATTGTCACGGAATAATCTGGATCAGCCGATTATTCTGGGCACTCTGCCCAGTCTTGCCGTTAAAACCATTCAGGAGCATGTCCTCTTTTCTCTGGAGCTTTCCTGATGACTCCATAGATTCCATCCAACATGTTTTCTCTCTCGTGTGTCGAGCAGAACTCATTCCAACTCTTTGTTTGCGCCTCGCTGGTCTTCTGTGCGTATTCTTGTTGCCGCACTTTCACCTAGACAGAGAGAATAGGTTATGGCGTTGTGGTCTGAAGTGACTAGCGTTCTGTCCACTTTCTCTTTAATCCTACCCAGTAGTGGCTTACTGCACGCTGACACATCCACTTTGCTTGTGCGCAATCTGCCCTGTCGATATTTTTTGAAAGAAGAAACTGTAAGCTTCACCTAAACTTTCGGAAACGCTGCCCCACCATTGGTTCTAGGCGTTCACGTCTCCCCCTATAATGATGTTTTGGGTGTTTAGCTTTTTCATACCGCTTTGTGAGTTATATCTAAAGCTCAATTGGATTGTCTCCCTCATAATACACGGACACAATTCCTAGTTTTAGCCTGCCTGCCCCCAGTGTTACCGCGGCCTCCGTCTCCGTGACCAGTTAGGGGTCGTGAATGACTCAATCGGTCACCGAAGACTGAGTGACTGGTTTCTGCCGATTGAGTGCTAAGGTTATGTCCTTGTCCTCGGCTGCTTGCAGCAGTTCGGCAGTGGCTTGCTTGGAGCGTCTCAGGTTAGCTCAGATGATGTTGAGCTTTCACAAATCAAATCAAATCTCCCAAAAGACCACGGACACGGTCTTTTAGGAGATTTGAACTCTGCATGTTTAGGGTGTTCTTAGCAGTATGCTGTTCTGGAAAGCGCTAAGTAAGTAGTCCTACTTTTGTTTTTCTGGGCATTCATCACTTTATCACTGAATGCCATGTAGTGGTGGATGTTGGATGTGTCAGTTCTCGCCCTCGCATTTTTTCCACGATTGTCGTGTGCCTTATTTTCAGGCTGGACAGTTTAGCCATGAGTAAGTTCCTCTGCAGTTCCTCTTCCTCTTTGCATAGGGCTTTTGTATGTCCTAAACAGAGGCATTTGGCGCATTTCACTAGTGGGGTCTTCTACCGGTCTTATCTCCAGACCTATGTGGACTGCCCCCGCCTCGAACAAGCGTTTGTAGAGAATGGGCGACACTTCCATCCATAGATTACATTGTAGAGTTTTTTATTTTGGGCCTTTAGATTGTCATCCTTTTCCACCTTTAGACCTTTGATTTTGAAGTCAAAAGTGGTTCTGACGGTCTTATGACATTGTCGCCGGTTATGCTCGAGTCCGTCGATGAGACTATCAGTGTGTGGTTTGGCTTTTTTGGTGGGATGGACATGGTGGTGGCCGCGTAAGTCACCACCCACCATGTCCATCCCACCAAAGGTTCCCACCAGTGGTTAGTGGTGGTCATTAAAATTGTTAAGTGTCCCTACGTTTGTTCACTATAATTCAAAATATAGTAATTACCTACTACTCCCGTACCCGGTTAGAAGTAATGACAATCAAATTATGCATGATGTTAGGATAAATTAAGCATTTTTTGTCATAAAACATAATACCTATTCAATCTATAAGCATTACTTTTGCTTAAAACGTTTAATGTAGTAAGAGTTTAGTAACATTTGCTTATATTCGTTCTATAGGGTCTGCGTAAGTAAGCAAATATTCATGTAAGCTCCATGGATAATATCGCTTTTACGCATTTTTTCGCTGGCGCATGCGACTATCTTATTTTGTAGTTTAGTAATTTATCTTCGACTTACTTATTAAGCTGTATCTCACTAAGTATTTTTTATCTTTTATCAAAAAGGTTGTTCAAACTATTTAGCACTTATTGGTTGCTGGATATTTGATTATAAATGGAGGTTAGCAGTTTTACCCTGACTAACATTTAATGAATTTTCATAACTCTTTTTCTAAAGCGACACCTATTTTACGATCTAAAAGAGCTACAAACCTGGAGTTTTCATTAAAATATAGGCAAAAAATCAAGAACACGATTGCATTTTAAAAGAACTGTTTAACATTAATATCAAAAGAGATACTATTTTTTTTCGTAAAAAAATAACTTTGATCCTCATTTCCCACAAGTACGGTTTTGGCGCTTTAGTCTTTTTTCCTTTCCACTGACGAGCTGATTCAGTTTTTGTCGCCAAATTGCGTCGTGACACCCCTGAAAATTAATAGTACGACAAACTAGCGTAGATAAAACAAATAACAGAATTCATTATAATTTTCTGCCTACAAATTTGTCTCTGAGAGCCAAAAACCTTAAGCAATCCCCCAGGAAAATCAGTCCATCTAAGTTCCAGTTTGTCGGCCGTTTGGTGTAGTGGTTCAGAACGTGCTTCTATGCCAAGAGGTCCCGGGTTCGATTCCCGGCCGGGCAGAAATTGAAATGATGAATTTTAATTTCTGTGACGGGTCTGGGTGTTACTATGTATAATATGTATGTATTTTAAAAAAAAAAAAGTATATAAGTAGTATATCCGTTAAGCTAGCACCCATAACACAAGCATTAAGTTGCTTACTTTGGGGCTAGCTGGCGATGTGTGAAATTGTCTAAAGATTTATTTATTTATTATTTATTTATCTAAAAAGATTTAGCACAAGTCAAATACTCCCTTACCTTATTTGATTCGATTTGGATTTTGGATAAGTAAAAGTAAACAAAGTGGTCAAGAATTAATTTTACTTCATTGACTGTAACTTACTTATTAAAATAAACTGAATAATCAGGACCGTTCATTGTGGACGTCATTCGGCTGAAATGAATGAACGAACGAATCATTACACTTGATAACTTTGATTAAGGAAAATGAGACATTGTAGGTAATCATCTAAATTTTATCATCGTAAATCACGATATTGTGTACTAAAAATACCTTAACTAAAAATAAGACACCATTGAAAAAAAACCTTAGGCATTAAAGAAATGTGTCCAACGCACTGTTTAATCTTTGAAGGACAACGAAAGGTCTTTTGTTGTGGAACAATGGGACCGGCACGTGTAGTGCGAGTGAGACGCAAGACGTATCGTACGGCGGCTTTCACTTGCAAGAAAGAGTCGGAAGATCATTGCGGCGCAGGAGTAGGGATGTGTAAGGAGGTGACATTGAAGGCAAAAAATCGATTAAGATTTTTCACGTGTTCAATAATAAATCGTTGAAGAATTTTTTTTCTACAAATAATAAATTTAGGTGCCATTAATTCATTTCCAATCATTAATGGAGACGACGTGTGGTTGGGGTTAAGTTTTCATTTCATGATTGACTAATGAAGGTCGAGTCGTCTGGGGTCAAAGTTTCGTAATTACAGTGCCGTAATTACAATCCAGTTGGTCAGTACAGTAGTCTTGCCTCAGATCATAGAAGGGAATAGATGTGAAACGGGGGCGTGGCGCGTGTCTCCGCGATATGCCCAGAAACGAACATCGCCCGCGACGCCAGGTTAGTCGCGATTCAGTCGTACTGAGGAAATGTTCTCCGATATTGTTGGATAATGCGTCGTAACGTGCAATAACATAAGTGAAACGAAGAACTACAGGAACAATGAAGTCATTTACCACATGTAAGTATTGCAAATCCATTGGTATTTTGCTTATAAATAAAAAAAATTAAACATTTTTACGAACGAATTCAGTGCCGTGACATTTACTGCGATATCGAAATTAGTGGTGGTAAAAATTCAAACACGTTGTACATTGACGATTTAGTTAGCAACCACTTTATGTCATGCGTAACTACTGCGCAATGTATTTTATTTCTTCCGATATCCACTGACGCGTGAAAATACACAGTACGGCCGCATGTGCCGGTCGTAACATAGTGCAGGGCTCGTGTTCTAATACGGTTTCCTATTATCGATAAATAGAAGTAAATTATTATTTTCTATTTTCTAATTATGAATGAAAAAATCATGTGTTGCTTGCGATTTTTAAGTTTTTACAAAAACAATAACAATAGTAGAAGGGATTAGTAACTGTCAACTATGTAATTACTATAAGAGCTAGTTGAAAGCCTAATATAGGCATTATTTTTGATAAACATAGGCGGTACGAATTTCGCCATAATTAAAAAGTTAATGCGCGATAGTAGTTAATAATAATTACAGTGATCCTGTTATTATTATTAAAGTAAATAATAATATATTACCAATATTGTAAATACTGGTAAAAATCGCAAGTACCTACTTAACCCATGACTTTTCATACAAACTTTGTCAGTCTATAACTTCTATACTCCATCGATACGATAACGACATTGAGCTTTGGTTGGGGTAAATTAATATAAGGTAACTTCATTTAGTCCCAATAATTGATTCTGAGTTTTTCGTCCATACAAAATGGAACTGACTCCTTTATGCAAAAATCGTTAAAGAACATAATAATAACGTATAATAATAAAAAGGTTTTCATACAAGCATTTTTTAAACCAATTTCGAGCCTTGCCCCCAGGATTTAAAGTATCGATATCTTATCGACTCCATTTTATCTTTCTTCTCTCTAATTGCTTTTTTCAAAGTGTGCGTCACGTCACGCGGCCATTGATTGGCCATAAGGCACGCCTTCTGGCCAATCACAGCACTTTTAAGCCGGTTGCACATGTTGTCGTAGACTCTCAGTCGCTTTGTTTTTACACAGTTGAATGTGTGTGTGGGAGCTGTGGTGGGGGAAATGTGGGGACACTGGTTCTCGTTGTAGTTACGCGCGACTTCATATCTATTCTCTTTCTATGATCTGAGAGTCTTGCCGATTGTCTATCAATAGCCTATCGAAAGGCCACCCAATCACTCATACTATCGTTAATAAAATATCATATTTTCTAAGAAAAATAACAGCGTTTATCGCAAATTTAAATTTAGCTAAAACATTTCCAAAAGCATGGCAGATTACGGTTTTCTTAATTTACCAAATAAAACTGTGTTGTTGTTTTTTTCAATGTCTTCTATCAATGCAATGGTATCGTTAAACTAATTTAGACCCATCGATAGTATGAGCGATTTCAGGTAGGTAGGATCTATCAATTAATCGATAATTGATTTTAAGACATTCCTATTGATTACTCGGATGGTTTTCAAACAATTTGATATTTTAATCGATTTTTTTGTAATATCAATATCGATTACCGATTTTATGGAAAAAATAATGACCTCGCACTAGTTGCACCGCGCATGCGCCATGCGGCCATGTTTATTTGTTTACATTATTTTGTCAGTAAATAATTTGCGTTCGTTGCGATGTTTTGTTGTTGACGTTCTGGATAATTAGATATTCAAATAGCTAAGTAATACAGTGAAATTATGGTGATGTGTGTTGAGTGGTGTTGGTGCAATAGGACTTTGTGTCTTCTTTAGTGTGATGAACGATTTATGTCCGGGAGACCTTCCGTTCCACGATGCCTTGTATCCTAATGTTTTCGCGGGTGGGTGAATCGACACCATCATACCACCGAAGGGAGACCCGGAGATCCCGTTCTTGAAAATAGGATTTCACTACAAGAACCTACCCGGTCACTTGAAAGCGTGGGAAGGTGAATAAGTGAGTGGATGGATGTGATAGATGTGTTGCGATTCGTTTTGTGAATTATAGTGAAGTGTTACCCCCTGAATACCTTGGATTGCTTGCAGAGTCAATAAAAAGAGGTAAGTGAAGAATTGGTTCAAAAGTAATAATAAAAGTGGGCGGTGCCGACTCGCGTCAAAATTTGTAAATGAAATACCGTTTGACCACGTTTGACCTAGGAGATAGTTGCGCGATCGTAGGGCTGTCCAAAAATTAAAATAATAATAATTTATTTAGTTTTGTATGGGAAAATATTTTTTATTAAATATTACGATATCCACTTTCTGACACCACTATATTATTTATATGAGTATGTTAACATGGGCTAGTCTCGGCTCATATACCCATTTACCTAACACCCTGTATAATATAATAAAAATATTTTAATAAAATGAAACTTACTACCTTATTTCTCACGAACGAATAAAGGTATCAAATTGAAATTTATACCAAATACCTAGGTCTATTGTCCCTTTAAGCAGTGAAAAAATCAAACTTCTAAGTTAACGCGATCAAAAGATACAGCAGTTTATACTGACACCTTAGACGAATTTCCGTCACACGCTAGGGAATCAAAACCTACAAGGTACTTCCCGTGAATTCAGAATATTGAAATTCGGCACGAAGCAACGTTATATAGTACAGATAAAGGAAAAATTTAGAAAATGATAAATTTGAAGTTACATAAAATATTAAAATATTATTTTATGCTTACATGACATAAAATATTTTTTTAATAATTATAAACTTACTACCTACCCTTTTTCACATGAACGCGTAGAGATATTAAAGTTGAAATTCATATCTCTTCTTAAATCTAATTGCCTCTAAACTGTGAAAAATTCTAAATCAACGCAAAAATTCAAAACGCTGAGGTATGTACCTACCTATAATCATACCGCATATTTTGAAATTCGCCACTACTCGCAACGGAATCAAAACTTAAAGACTACTACGATTCTAGTATGTAATTTGATTTAATACGTCATAAATTGTAAACCGCTACGTTTGTACGGCGGAACCCTCGGTGTGCGAGTCCGACTCGCACTTGGCCGGTTTTTATACATCTATTGGCCATTTGATAATATATTAAAACAGATTTATCAAAAATCCAACAAATTTTCGAACGTTAACTATACTTTTAAGGATATACTGCACGCAGGCAATGTATTTCGCGGGCTAAAGTCAGCGATACGCTCTTATTACTACTCCCGTAAGGTTGACATTTCAAGTAACAAACCCATCCTTATCACTTGCGCGTAATTGTATTGCTGTCGCACTCGCACACTCACTGCGGCCGCATGACGTTGCACAGTTGATAAAGATGGGTCATTGGACGAAATTCTACGTACTCGGCGACCGGGCTTTAGTTGTATGTAGTAGTTACTAATTGTTGCAGACAGGGAACATAATCCATGACATGCGCAAATGATAGCTCTTATGATGAAATAATTCTTTGACTGTACATTTATAAAATCGATTAAAAATAAATAACTTATTATTCTTCAAATACATAATTGTAATCCACACTAATTTACGCTTCTGAATAATAAATTAAGAACACTGTGACGTGATTAAAACCAAAATCACAAACTAAGCATGCATTGTCAGAAGTTAAATAAAAACGAAAAAAAAAAACTCTTCAAAACAAAACACAGGTGTTCATGGTCAGGACAAAATCTATTATATGAACGATATTTAATTTATTTAGTTGCGTATCGCTGAGTGGTGCAATTCGAGGGTTCACAGGCTATATTTGCATTAAGCGACATCTTGGGCGATATTGAGTTATATTCGGAATTGCGAGAATTTTCTGCGTTGTTTGAGCTCGGTTTGTAGCGATCTGAACACTTTATTGTCGCTTGAAACATCAGTTTTAGGTCTAGTCCGAATCTAGTTTGTCTGATACGACATAAATTGTAGAAAAATAGGACTTCATAAAATGATTATGAAATTAACATAAGTTATTTTGCTTGAAAACTACGCAACAAAAGGCATTTGAATCGTTATGCCTGAATCTGAAATGTATTATTGGTGTCGCTTTAAACATGCAGCCTGCACTTGAAATTCATACTTGATGTCGCTTAAAACATTTTAGCCTGCACTTGAAATACATACATTATTGTCACTTAAAACATTTAATTTATTCTGCACCTTATTTTAATACGATGCGCTTAAAATATTTTGATATTCAACGGAAATTTTTGTTACTTGGTGGATGGATAGACTTTTTTCTCGAACTAATTTAACAACCATCTGTCGCACCGCATCAGACATAAATTATTGAAAATATAAGTGGTGAAATTTAAAACCTTTTTCTTTTACCGAAATTAGGAAAGCTAGTTCGTTAAGATATATGACTGGCATTAAGTCCGCCTTCTGTACAGTATTCTGTGCAAGTGAGTTCTAAATAATAATAGGCAATATTTTGTGTAAATTGTCGGATAAGATAATGCATTTTGGCCGCGCGTGCCCCCTGTGTCGCTGAAGCCATCCGTTTTGGACAAAACAGATATGTACCGTTTCTCCCAAACCCGTCCTCTAGATACGGTTTGAGCCGAAGTTTCAAATTAATATTCAAAATTAAGAGCTGTAGCAAATCGTATGTATTCGGTACTGAGTAACGGGTCCTCCGCCTAGTACCAAATAAGATTGGTAATTCATTTATGGAAAAATGGTATTAAACTTTTTAATAAATTACCATATACTGTTGTAGAATTAATTGCCCATTCATAAATTTAAAGTACGTATTAAAAACAGCTTAATGAAAAAGGGCTACTATAAAGTTGATGATTATAATAAAAAATAAAACTGTTTAGATTCTTTAAACTGCCTAGCTCGCATTAATGCTTATGTACGACTATAGTGACTGAGTTTCTTGCGCTGCTTCTTCTCAGCACTGGCCCATTTATTGTCCTGAAGCAGTGGTAGGGTTTTAATGGAAACTTATAGGACGATCGGTTTGGCCAATATCTCAATCCAAGCGGAAGTAAGACTAAAACTTTCAATAAAAATGGTTAATCTTCTAAGAGCTCCATTCAGGTCCCTATAAATAATATAGAAATACAATTAAGTTAGCCTTTTTATAACTTGTAGACTTGACTTACCATCGCGTTCGGTCTTGAGCCGATCTTTTTCGCCTCGTCTGCCGCGTCTTTCCGTTCTATACATAGCCAGAACGCAAGGGTGTGAAACTAATCGAGTATAGTTTGGAAATGACTTTATTTACTAAGCTCCTCCAAACTATACACGACCAGTACGCATATGCTGCGTACTGCTCGCGTATACTTTGTAGTGACTTAGGTCAATTATCTTACTCCAAAATATACATCGCCAGTACGCATACGGACTAATCATGTATGTATTGTTATAAGTGCGATCACGCACTTATTGTACGCACGCACTTGTAATCATACAATTTATACGCGAGTAGTTGCATGCTAGTCATTTTGACTTATTGACCTCTCTTTCTATTACATATTAATTCATATCTGCGTGTCTACTTTAAACATTGAATCATCTTTCGACACGTGTCATTGTTTCGATAAAGGATTTTTTGGTGTTTCTTATTCTGCCATAGAAAAGATATTTGTTTTGGGGCTGATATTTCACCAATTGTCGTAGGTATGGAAATATGTCAAAATGATTTTATTCTTGAGATATAATTTAATAAATAAAATAAATAATAAATAAATATCCTTAGACATTTTACAATGCGCTTCTAGTCCCAAACTAAGCAAAGCTTGTACTATGGGTACTAGACAACGGATATAAACATACTTAAATACTTTTATTTGTAAATACATACTTATTATTATACATAGAAAACACCCAGTCCAATACAAACAAATATGTTCATGCACACAAATGTTTGTACTGTGCGGGAATCGAACCCGCTACCTCCGGAATAGTAGTCCGTTTCGAATAGTGCACCATGCACGCAGAACTTTAATGCGAAAATGTGTCCAATAAATGACAGTGATAGTTGTCTTCTTCTTTTTTTTTTTCGAGTTGTTTTTTTTTTCTTCGTCACAGATATAATGGTCCGTAATGATCTGTCATTGTGTGTGTCTTCTTCTTGTCGTCTTCTTATTGTAAAATGCTTAAATCTAAGAATTTTCTCGACTAACTATTTGCCTAAGGACCTATACTATAGGATATAAATGTTAGTTAAATCTTTTCACAGTATTTTTTATAAAAATTTCAGCTTGTAAACTGACGCTAAAGTGGAAATTTTAAAACCTATGTGGACTTATCTTGATATAATTCTTAAATACTATACTAATTGAAATATTTTCTCAACTATTTAGACGACGAAATTGCCTATATATTTATGCCTATAACATATTTGTAATGTAACTGGTTGGTGATTGTAACGGGGTGGAACTTTCTTCTCTCACTCTCTCTCATTTTAATTAAATTGTTATTTAATTTGAAATCTACCTAATCAATTAATTTCAAAAACCACTTACAATAGTGTTAAAAATCTAGATTTATTATAGATTCAGTAAAATAATAATATTTTATGTAATAATCTATATAAATAAAAAAAATGAATTGTTGTTCGTTAGTCTGATTAAAACTCGAGAACGGCTGGGCCGATTGAGCTGATTTTGGTTTTAAAATGTTTGTCGTAGTCCAGGGTAGGTCTAAACGGTGAGCAAATAAGGAAAAATTGCGATGGCTTATTTATTGCCTTTAAGGCGGAACAGAGTTCGCGGGGTCAGCTAGTATCAAATAAATGTAATTTTAAATATAGTTCCATATTTTACTGAATTTTACTAAATCAATATCAACTAACACACTCTAGTCAAGTGTAAGTGGTGTAGTAGAAACTAATCGAGTATAGTTTGGAGACTACTTTTTTTACTAAGCTCCTCCAAACTATACAGGGTGGAATTTTGTAATGCCACCTGGAGGGAAAGTACTCTTAATATTGTAGATAGAAAATTTTTCTCAAAGAAAACATTCCTTTATTTTTGAAAAGAAATAGACCTACATTCAAAGATTTCCAAAAATTTGCTTGCCACACCCGGGAATCGAACCAACTAAAATTTGTTAAAAATTACATCCTGTATTTTTATTGCATCGATCATTAGGGTTAAGTACAAGGATGAAATTTCTCTAACAAACTTGATAATCAAATGAAAGGAAAACCATGAAATATTAAATTATTTTAATTATGTACAGAAAATTGTATGGTATGGTAGTGAATTTTCGAAAAATTTTCGAGAATCTTTGAATGCAGTTCTCTTTCTTTTCAAAATAAAGGAATGTTTTCTTTCAGTAAAATTTTCTATCCACAGTATTAAGAGTACTTTCCCTCTAGGTGGTATTACAAAATTCCACCCTGTTTACGATCAGTACGCAAAATTCGTGTATAGTTTGGAGTCACAGATTTACAAACAGGCACTACAAAATATACACGAGCAGTTTCCTATGGGTGCGTTCTGGCCATGTATAGAATGGAAAGACGCTCGTCTGCCACAGTGCGCCGCCAAGTTTCCTTGGGGCGACCACGTTTGCGTTAACTTGTTTAACTTGTAGAGCAGGAAGTAAAAATAAACTAAAATTTCGCAGTTGCTTGGCTCCTAAAACTTATCCCACCAAAAACATTCTGTAAAAAACTAGCCAAGTCTCGATGGAGCTGCTTGTTTATCTCTAAAAAGTAATGAAATCTAGACAAAGTCGTGCCAAGTCTATGGTTCCTTACTGCGATTTCTTTATTATTATAGTTAATGTTGTGTGACTTGGCCGTTGAAGGGTGACAAAACCAGGTGCTCCATGACACCATTGCACCAATCTGTCGCCAGAACCGCTACCCATTGACGATGGAAAATTGCCACTTGGAAAACGTTAATTCAAAAATAACCATTCCATTGTAGGTTCAGTAAAGCTGCGTATTTATAATACTTATGTATGATTATCTTAATAAAGATTGTTCAACGGCCAAGTCACACAACATTAACTATAATAATAAAGAAATCGCAGTAAGGAACCATAGACTTGGCACGACTTTGTCTAGATTTCATTACTTTTTAGAGATAAACAAGCAGCTCCATCGAGACTTGGCTAGTTTTTTACAGAATGTTTTTGGTGGGATTTCACTTCTTTTTGTAGAACGTGGCAAAATTATTTAACGTCGTCGTTTTATCGACATTTTTTTACGATATTAAACACAAATAAACTCAACGACCTTTAAAATGGACAACGAATCAGAATTGTTTTAATAACATAACCTTAGCGAACCTTAATAAACGAAATCAACGAAATGCAAATTACACAACATTCAACTTAATCGATGACTTTCTCTAGAAAGGAAACAAATCTGGACACCGCTTGCTAATGCTAGCGCCATCTAGCGGTGAGCGATACAGGCGAACACCACGGTGCCGGAGTAGTATTATGAATGTGGTGTTACTCCAGATCTTCGATTTTCCTAGTTTTTATAGTTTTCCCTTTATGTGGCCATTAAACCCTAACTCTGTACCAAATTACAGCTCTCTGAGTTTATGGGAAGTACTAGTTCTATTTTGATGATCATCAGTGAGTGAGTGAGTGAGTGAGTGTCGTAAATGCGAAACTTTGCTTTCGCTTAACTTCGTAACTAAATGACCTACAGACTTGAAATTTTGGATTTTAAGTATGTGATTATAGCTTACTAGATGACGAAAATTTCTGCGTTCTGGTCTTATCCAGAGGTTCTCAAATAGGGGCCTGAAAATGCGGCGAAATGGTTCCAGTAAAGGATGGTACGGCAGTGTTTGCTTCGCGCTCGACTTGGCGGGGGCACTGCCGTGCCCCCAGATGCATGCCTGGGAATGGGCACTGTATCATCTTATAGGACCAAATAATATTAAATACTTTAAAAAGCTATTTGTGTCCTATTTGATTGTCCTGATATTATTCCGTCATAATATTTTAAAATACTATAAAATATTTTTGTTTTTTAAAACTTTTATCTTCTTTGTGAGGTCTATAATAAATGGCCACGTTTTGGAGTCATATGTCATCACTGTTACCATACACTGAAGTAAGTCAAGTCTAAGACTTTCGTCTTTAGGCATTGAGGTATTTTGGACGAAAATATGTTATGTAGCTTCCCGAACGCTGCCCAGCCGAGCCAACGTGGATTCGATGATTGACCTCTTTCTCCAAATTGGACCTACCTAGTTGAATCGTTGGTCCAATACATACATGTCAATAATCTCGAGAAACGAACTGACTAGCTTGAATCTAAATATATAAAAGGAGAAACTGACTGACTGACTGACAGATCAACGCACAGCCTAAACGGCTAAACGTAGGCACTTGAAATTTGGAAGGGACGTAGTTTAGGTACCGTAGAGGTGCACTAAGAAAGGAATTCCCGAAATTCCCACGGGAACGGGAATTAGCGGAAAAATCCTTTTGTATGAAAAATCTAAACCGCTTAACTTAGACACTTGAAATTTGGTGTGCAGGTACCTTAGTAAACTTAAAGCTTAGGTACAACAGGATATCGCAAAATTCCCACGGGAACGGGAGTTAGCGGAAAAAAACATTTGTATGAAAAAAATCTTAACCGCTTAAGATAGATGAAGGGGGTAAAACGGGATCCACGCGTACAAAGTCGCGGGCGGCCGCTAGCTATCATCTATCTATCTATACAGTGTGTCCGGGCATGTAGTGATCAAACTTTAAAGGCGTAATCTATGAACAATTTTATCGATGAAAATACTTCAAATTTGGGGCTTGACCCATTTCTCGAAAAGTTACATCGATTTAAGTTTTTAATTTTTAGTTTACACCTCTTCTTTAAAAAACAAGTGAAAGCGTGGGTAGCTTAACATTAATAGGCAAATATTTTATATCATGCGATAGCCAATAAAATTATCTATTAGTAGAAGAAGAAAAGAGACACAAATTTCATACATTTTATGGGAGTAAGAATGGATTGAATTAGAAAAATACATTACTTTTTTCACTTCTTTTTCAGTTATTTTCCAACACAAGAAAAACCGGGTCGTTAAGGTATGTTTTATTTGCATTGTATTATTAGTATTTGAGCTATTCTACAAAACGAATGTAAATTTATTAGTCTACGTCTATTAGTTTCGACGTAATTGTTGAACAAAGATACCCCTTCCCAGCGATTTCCATAGCGCACGCGACATGCGAAAATGCACTGCCTGAAAGAATCACACAACCTATTCCGATTACTATGGAAACCGCTGGGAAGGGGTATCTTTGTTCAACAATTACGTCGAAACTAATAGACGCAGACTAATAAATTTACATTCGTTTTGTAGAATAGCTCAAATACTAAAAATACAATGCAAATAAAACATACTTTAACGACCTGGTTTTCCTTGTGTTGGAAAATAACTGAAAAAGAAGTGAAAAAAGTAATGTATTTTTCTAATTCAATCCATTCTTACTCCTATAAAATGTATGAAACTTGTGTCTGCTTTCTTCTTCAACTAATAGATAGTTTTATTGGCTATCGCATGATATAAAATATTTGCCTATTAATGTTAAGCTACCCACGCTTTCACTTGTTTTTTAAAGAAGAGGTGTAAACTAAAAATTAAAAACTTAAATCGATGTAATTTTTCGAGAAATGGGTCAGGCCCCAAATTTGAAGTATTTTTATCGATAAAATTGTCCCTAGATTTTGCCCTTAAAGTTTGATCACTACAAGCCCGGACACACTGTATAAATAAAAATGAATTGATGTTCGTTAGTCTGATTATAACTCGAGAACGGCTGGGCCGATTGAGCTGATTTTGGTTTTAAAATGTTTGTCGTAGTCCAGGGTAGGTCTAAACGGTGAGTAAATACGCGCGCGATATTGTTTTTCTGTGACAGACAAAATTCCACGCGGGCGAAGCCGCGGGCGGAAAGCTAGTCATTTTAATATAGCGATGGTTGTTAATACAATTAGCCTTACAGTAAATAACCCCCTGTGTGTCGCTTCAATCCTCTTTCCTGGACCTAATATTTTCAGTTTATGGCGCTTGAATCATTTAGCCTCTTTTTAAATTTGATTAGCCGCGAGAGGTCGCCACGTTAACATCGGCTCTCGTAAATAAAGTTGTTTTAAAATAGTAAATTACACCCAATTAGCAAGATTTATATTATAATAAGTGCAGAACAATGTTATTATTATGTGACAGTGTTGTCACAGTTGAAAACTCCGGATTACGCAAGAAAATTGTCTAAAAGTATAAACTCCAAAACAGTGCTAATTTATCATTATTATCACAACACAAAAGTGAATGATACTCAATAAACATTACAGACATTATAAATCCACAACAATAGTGCTAATACATTGAAGGAAAAGCTTAAAACTGTGCAAATTAAGTGAAACAATTGTGATAAACGGTAGCAGTGAAAGAGTGAAAAAGTGATAAACGTTAGACAAACATTTGTCATAACGGCCATCCTGTGTGTGCTATCTAATGTGTGTCCGCTTAGCATAGTTGATAACCATCATCCACCGATAGAAGTATCTATTACCTATTTTAAGGACAAAAGGTTACCATATAACAGCGATACTAAAAAACCTAACTTCTATAAGGCCGATTTTGTTTCTATTCGCGAGCACTTGAAAGAACTTGACTGGACCTCATTATTTAACACGGATGATACGGTAGATACTATGGTAGCTGTATTTTATAGAGAAACTAGCTTTCCGCCCGCGGCTTCGCCCGCGTGGAATTTTGTCTGTCACAGAAAAACAATATCGCGCGCGTATTTACTCACCGTTTAGACCTACCCTGGACTACGACAAACATTTTAAAACCAAAATCAGCTCAATCGGCCCAGCCGTTCTCGAGTTATAATCAGACTAACGAACATCAATTCATTTTTATTTATATAGATAGATAGATGATAGCTAGCGGCCGCCCGCGACTTTGTACGCGTGGATCCCGTTTTACCCCCTTCATCTATCTTAAGCGGTTAAGATTTTTTTCATACAAATGTTTTTTTCCGCTAACTCCCGTTCCCGTGGGAATTTTGCGATATCCTGTTGTACCTAAGCTTTAAGTTTACTAAGGTACCTGCACACCAAATTTCAAGTGTTTAGATTTTTCATACAAAAGGATTTTTCCGCTAATTCCCGTTCCCGTGGGAATTTCGGGAATTCCTTTCTTAGTGCACCTCTACGGTACCTAAACTACGTCCCTTCCAAATTTCAAGTGCCTACGTTTAGCCGTTTAGGCTGTGCGTTGATCTGTCAGTCAGTCAGTCAGTTTCTCCTTTTATATATTTAGATTAATATTGTGATTGATAAGTATGTGCCTTCTAAAAAACTTAAAAAAAGCTCATACCCTCCGTGGTTTAGCCACAGTCTTATTAAAGCTCTCAAGGAAAAAAATAGATTAAGACTGCGCTATAAAAAGTATAGTAATCCTATGGATGGTATAGAACTGGGTATAGTCTCTAAAAGGTGTAGTAAATTGACCGCTCAATGTTACAAGCAACACGTTGATAAACTTGAGGAAGGAATCACTAGTAACCCCAAGTTGTTCTGGACCTTGATTAAAAGTAAAAGAGGAGGCAGCAGTAGTTACCCAGCTAATATGTCTGACGGACACACCTCTACATCTGATAGCTCAAGGATCTGTGAATTGTTTGCCGATGCCTTCTCAGCTGTATTTGATGATAGTAGTAGTCTGGGCCCGGCTGAGTGTATTGATCCCAGCTTTATTGCTGCCCTAAAAGCAAACGCTCTGGGTCTGAATGCACCTTTACTATATTATGACGAAGTGTTGGCTAGTTTAGAATCCTTAGACGCTTGTAAGGGTGCAGGACCGGACAATGTACCCCTTTATTTCTAAGAGTTTGTGCATTGGAGTTGGCGGAGCCTCTACTTGCTATATTTAACAAGTCGCTATCTGCAGGAGTTTTCCCTTCCGTTTGGAAGATGGCTAAGGTAGTTCCAGTCTATAAAAGTGGCAACAACTCCCTCATTGCAAATTATAGGCCCATATCAATTCTATCAGCAGCTGCCAAAATTTTTGAATCTCTCATCTGCCCACACCTTCAGAGACACCTTAAGCTATATACAGGGTGTTTCTTGTAAGGTGTCAAGCCGAAGGCAGGTGATAGGTGAGGGCTAGACCTATCGATTTCACCCCCATGTATGTTCTACGATTTTTCGTAGTTTAGAAGTTATCGTTAATTTTGTGATTTTTTCAAATTTTATGACCAAGTAGGCTTTAAAATTTTTTATCTTTTTTTTGGGTTGACTTTTCTCAGACTTATTTTTTTTGACAGATTCCCTATTGTTAGATACTGAACGCAACATTTTTCTACTATTATATTGGTAGAACTGTATTAGTGTTAATTTCTTTAATGTTTGTGTTGGTAACACTGCTCTGTCATCGCTCTTCCGTCGTACATTTTTACCGCAAAATACATTGTTCTGTTTTATCCGCAAATAATCTTTTATTTAACTAAAGTAATCACAATTCAACATGGTAGCAGAGCGTAGTTGACCGAAAATAAGTGATTACTCGGAATAGTGAAGTAAAGGACCGAAATATAAAACGAAACAACCGAAGACAAAATCCACCGACGTGGCGTCATACCGAAGTGAGGTTATACGAAAACAAGAAAAGTGAAAAATGTCTGGAAATACGGCATTTCACATCGATAAACTCCTTGGAAGGGAAAATTACGCTAATTGGAAGTTTGCAGTAAAGGCCTATCTCGAGCATGAAGACCTCTGGCACTGTATTCAAGATGAAAAAGTCGATCCCGCCAAAGACGTCAAAGCAAGATCAAAATTGATTTTATTAGTGGACGCTATCAACTACGTCCATATTCAGGATGCGAGAACTTCGAAGGAAGTCTGGTCAAACCTAGAACGTGCCTTTGACGATAATGGATTGTCACGAAAAGTTTCATTGTTGAAAGACCTAATTACAACAACTTTGGATTCCTCCAAGAGTGTCGAAGACTATGTAAACAAGATCATGACGTCAGCTCATAAATTGAGGAATATAGGATTTTCGGTAGATGACGAATGGCTGGGTACATTAATGCTTGCGGGTTTGCCGGACATGTACAAACCCATGATAATGGCCATAGAGAGCTCCGGAGTAAAAATATGTGCAGACAATATCAAAACTAAACTTCTACAAGAGGTTCCGAGTTCCGAAACATCTGCATTTTACTCAATAAAGAAGAAAGCACCCGAGAACAATGCAAAACCAAAGAGGCCACGGTGCTTCAACTGCAATAAATTTGGTCACCTAAGTAGAAATTGTCGTGCTCCGAAGAAAACAACAACCAAAAGTGAAGACAAAGGATTTGTAGCAGCATTCTCTGCCTGTACGAATGCTACACATTATGATAAGTGGTATGTGGACTCCGGTGCCTCGATGCACATGACTAACCGCTCCGACTGGATGTATGATATGAGAAGTCCTCCTGTGTCTACCATCACTGTGGCTAACAATACTCCACTATCTGTAAAAGGAATTGGGAAGGTTAACTTAATATTACATGGTAATACTGAAAACAGAATACAGGTAAGAGATGTTTTATACATACCTGAACTTGCTGGAAACTTGTTGTCTGTCAGTTCAACAGTCAACAATAATTGTAAAGTTAACTTCACCAAGAAGAATTGTGAGATTTTAAATAGTAAAGGAGAAATTGTCTGTGTAGCTAAATTAGAAAACAACTTGTATGCACTGAATGTTTGCAGAGAAATAAATGCTAACTTGAGTATTTCTGATATTTCAAATGATGTTGTCCTGTGGCACCGACGCATGGGACATTTGAATTTTACAGATGTAAACAAACTGCCGGAATGTACTGAGGGAGTGAGCTTGACTTCAGAAAAGGTTAAGTTACCAGTGACCTGCACTACCTGCCTAGAGGGAAAGCAATCGAGACAACCTTACAACCATGTCGGATCCAGAGCCTCGGAACTACTAGAGGTGATACATTCTGATTTATGTGGTCCGATGGAGACTCCGTCCCTAGGAGGTATGAGATATTTTATTACTTTTGTGGATGATCACTCAAGACTAGTGCATGTGTACTTCCTCAAAGACAAGCTCAGCATCCTAAATGCATTCAAAGATTTTCATAAGAAAGTAGAGAATGAATGTAGTAAGAGAATTAAAGTCATACGCACAGACAATGGTTTAGAGTACTGTAAAAAAGAGTTCGACAACTATTTGAGTCAGCACGGTATACAACACCAGACTAGTACACCTTATTCACCACAACAAAATGGCCTTGCGGAGCGTATGAACCGCACACTTGTGGAGAGAGCGAAGTGCATGTTGTTAGATGCTAACTTACCCAAACCATTCTGGGCTGAAGCGACAGCCACTGCAGCGTACATAATTAACCGGTCGCCTACTACATCTCTAAATAAAAGAACACCTTATGAACTGTGGTCAGGTAAATTGCCAGATTTGTCCAACATGAGGATCTTTGGTTCCGAAGTCATGATGCAAGTTCCCAAAGAGAAAAGGAAGAAGTGGGACCCGAAATCGCGACGAATGATATTCGTAGGGTATTGTGACAACACCAAAGGATACCGTCTTGCTGAACCTGTAATAAACAAAATTATGAAAAGTCGAGATGTTGAATTTTTGGAGAATGTTAAGAAAAATAGTAATATTTACTTACCGTGTGTCAACAGCTCCACCGACGCGCCGCCAACATCCTCGCCCGCAGCAGCCGCACCTGAACCTGAAACAGAAACACAAACACAACAATCTCAAGCTCCTGTCACTACTGAAACAAATATTAGTGAAAGCTCCGATGAATATGAGACCGATGTTGGTGAAGATGATGTTTATGTTCCGCCACCGAGATCAACGAGAGACTTACCACGTAGCACCATGACCTTACGACCAAGAAACAAGCCTGGAACGAGAGACGGCTCACCTACCTATTTTTGTCCTGTTGAAAACCACCGAGATCCAACTTCAGTAAAGGAAGCTCTATCCTCTGTAAATGCTGAAAAATGGAAAATTGCAATGGATGAAGAATTTCAGTCACTTCTGAGAAACAACACCTGGATTTTGACAGACTTACCTCCAGGAAAGAAAGCTCTTCCCTGCAAATGGGTTTTCAAGATCAAAACCGATGAGACCGGAGCAGTCAGCAGGTATAAAGCCGGACTTGTAGTTAAGGGGTACGCACAGAAAAAGGGAGTCGACTACAATGAGATATACTCACCGGTAGTACGATACACATCCATCCGTTATTTGATTGCATTGGCCGCAAAATATGACTTAGACATAGATCACATGGATGCCATAACAGCATTTTTGCAAGGAGACCTGGAAAATGAAATTTATATGGTCCAACCTGAAACATATTATGAAGAAGGAAGCAAAGTATGCTTGTTACAAAAATCATTGTATGGTTTGAAGCAGGCCAGCCGGCAATGGAATGTAAAACTGGATGGAGTATTACAGAATATTGGGCTCACTAGATCTAAGATTGACCCATGCATTTATTACTGCATAAAACAACAAACTATGATATTTGTTGCTGTGTGGGTTGATGACCTTATAATTTTCTCCAATAATAAAGACTTGAAGACGGACATAAAGGAGAAATTACAGAAGGAATTTCACATGAAAGATCTGGGAGAAGCAAAACAATTTATTGGATTGAATATAAGCCGAAATCGTAAAGAAGGAATTATACAGCTAGATCAAGAACATTATATCAAGGAAACTTTAGATTGTTTTGGCATGTCAGAGTCAAAACCTGTAAAAACACCAATAGAGGTAAATGCGAAATTTGATGCTAATGACCCAGAGAAGGATGAGAACATACCGTATCGACAAGCCGTGGGATGCTTACTGTACATAGCACAGGCAACAAGACCAGATATCGGATTTGCTGTGAACAAACTTAGTCGATATGTCAGTAATCCTGGTCGGCAGCACTGGCTCGGTATCAAGAGAATAATGAGATACCTACAAGGCACAAAAGACATGAAGTTGTGCTATAGCAAAGATGTCTCAAACGAGATAAGAGGCTATTGTGATTCGGACTGGGCTAGCAGTCCCGAGGACAGAAGGTCCTGCACCGGCTATATATTTCTCTTTCAGAACGGCGCCGTTGCATGGAACTCCTGCAAGCAGTCTACGGTTGCTCTGTCTACAGCCGAGGCAGAGTACATGGCGATGGCTGCGGCGACGCAAGAGGCATTGTGGCTCCGCCAGCTGCAACGCGAACTAGGCCTGCAAGAAGACTGTCCCCTGCCTATACACTGCGATAACCAAAGTGCAATTCGTTTAGCTTCTACAGATTGTTATAAGCCTAGAACTAAACACATTGACATCAGATTTCACTTTTTAAGAGATAATGTTAACTGTAAAAATGTAACTTTCATTTATTGTAAAGGTAGTGATATGGTAGCCGATATTTTAACGAAGGGGACTACGTCAGACAAACACTATTATTGTATAGAGAAAATGGGTTTGCATTCTAGAGGGGGTGTTAGATACTGAACGCAACATTTTTCTACTATTATATTGGTAGAACTGTATTAGTGTTAATTTCTTTAATGTTTGTGTTGGTAACACTGCTCTGTCATCGCTCTTCCGTCGTACATTTTTACCGCAAAATACATTGTTCTGTTTTATCCGCAAATAATCTTTTATTTAACTAAAGTAATCACAATTCAACACCTATTAATTGCAGATGTTTGAAAAAAATAATCACCTTCCTATCCTTGATGCAAGATACAAAATTTTTGCTAGAAACATAAAAAATATGCTTTTAGCAGAACATTCTAAAATTTTCAACTTAAAAGTTTGAAAAAAAAAAAAGAACTTCCATAGGTCCAAAATAATTTTTAAAACTGCGCAGTTTTCTGAAGTTTTATAATAACACAAAAAAACATGTACCTAATAGGCCATTTTTTTCTGTAATCGCTCTACTAAAGTGGTAAGTCGGAAATTCCGTTACATGTTTTTGACTTTATTAGGACTAACTAATGTTTTCAATCCCCTAAGTTTACGTTACGTAGAACACATTTAGAGACAATAACTGAACAGAACATTTTTTTATCCACAACGAGGAAGCTCTTGCCCTTCATCTGACCTGATGGAAACTGATGGAAGATCAGCGAGCTTCACCCGGAATCCTAAACCACAGAGGAATTGGCTTTCCTAAATAGGTGGTCTTACCACTAGACCACAGCACAGTGGTGATTGTTACTTTACGATTAAATTTGATATACCTACCTATTAAAGTGTGAGAGAAAGGGAAAGAGTTTGTGTGTGTGTGTGTGTGTGTGTGTGTGTGTGTGTGTGTGTGTGTGTGTGTGTGTGTGTGTGTGTGTGTGTGTGTGTGTGTGTGAGTGTGTGTGTCTGCGTGTGTGTGTGTGTGTGAGAGAGAGAGAGAGAGAGAGAGAAGGGTGTAATGATTTAATTTAAAGTAAATGTTCAAAATGTCCGCCGTTGACCTGAATGCACATTCGACAACGACGCAAAAAAATTCTTCGTAAATTTACAAAAGCTTCTTCTTGCATTTTAATGTGGTTTTGTGCTTCAGTCAGCTTTGTCCGCAGTTCATCAATATTTTCATATTCCCTGTTGTATACCAGATGAAGGGCAAGAGCTTCCTCGTTGTGGATAAAAAAAATGTTCTTTTCAGTTATTGTCTCTAAATGTGTTCTACATAACGTAAACTTAGGGATTGCAATCATCAGTTAGTTCTAAGAAAGACAAAAACATGTAACGGAATCTCCGACTTACCACTTTAGTGGAGCGATTATAGAAAATAATGGCCTATTAAGTACATGTTTTTTGTGTTATTATGAAAGTTCAGAAAACTGCGCAGTTTTTAAAATTATTTTGGACCTATGGAAGTTCTTTTTTTTTTCAAACTTTTAAGTTGAAAATTTTAGAATGTTCTGCTAAAAGCATGTTTTTTATGTTTCTAGCAAAAATTTTGTATCTTGCATCAAGGATAGGAAGGTGATTATTTTTTTCAAACATTTGCAATTAATAGGGAATCTGTCAAAAAAAAGAAATCTGAGAAAAGTCAACCCAAAAAAAAGATAAAAAAATTTAAAGCCTACTAGGTCATAAAATTTGAAAAAATCACAAAATTAACGATAACTTCTAAACTACGAAAAATCGTAGAACATACATGGGGGTGAAATCGATAGGTCTAGCCCTCATCTATCACCTGCCTTCGGCTTGACACCTTACAAGAAACACCCTGTATAAGTAATTACCAACATGGATTTGTGAGCTCTAGATCCACTTGCACTAACCTTGTAGTTTTTACAGAATATCTGACAAAAGCCTTGGATGCTGGTAAGGAGGTTGACGTCATTTACACAGATTTGAGTAAAGCCTTTGACCGGGTCCCTCATGATGTTCTGATTCAGAAGTTGTCAGATTACGGCGTTACAGGATCACTACTGAAATGGCTCGAATCTTACCTCTCTCAAAGGGGGCTCTTTGTCGTGATGAACGGTTCTAACTCCGGTATTCGTAATATTAATTCAGGCGTTCCCCAGGGATCTCACATGGGCCCTGTCCTCTTTAATGTTTTTATAAACGACCTTCCCTGGCACTTACGACATTCCGAACCTTTCCTATACGCTGACGACTTAAAAATTGCCAAAATTATCAACACTAAAAATGATGCTGATCTTTTACAGTTGGACATTGACTCCCTAACAACATGGTGTAGTGCTAATAAGATGCAACTCAATTACAAAAAATGCTTTCACATGAAATTTTCAAGGAAGATAAATGAATCGCACTTTAGCTACTTGATCAATAACAACATAATACAGGCTGTAGACACAATGAAAGATCTAGGTGTTATACAGGGTGTTTCTTGTAAGGTGTCAAGCCGAAGGCAGGTGATAGGTGAGGACTAGACCTATCGATTTCACCCCCATGTATGTTTTACGATTTTTCGTAGTTTAGAAGTTATCGTTAATTTTGTGATTTTTTCAAATTTCATGACCTAGTGGCTTAATTTTTTTTTAATCTTTTTTTTGGGTTGACTTTTCTCAGATTTCTTTTTTTTTACAGATTCCCTATTAGTTGCAGATATTTGAAAAAAATAATCACCTTCCTATCTTTGATGCAAGATACAAAATTTTTGCTAGCAACATAAAAAATATGCTTTTAGCAGAACATTCTAAAATTTTCAACTGAAATGTATGAGAAAAAAAAAGAATTTCCATAGGTCCAAAATAATTTTAAAAACTGCGCAGTTTTCTAAACTTTCATAATAACACAAAAAAACATGTACTTAATAGGCCATTATTTTCTGTAATCGCTCTACTAAAGTAGTAATTCGGAGATTCCGTTACATTAGGACTAACTAATGTTTGCAATCCACTAAGTGTACGTTACGTAGAACACGTTTAGAGACAATAACTGAACAGAACATTTTTTATCCACAACGAGGAAGATCTTGCCCTTCATCTGACCTGATGGAAAGTTGGAAACTGCTGGATGATCAGCGAGCTTCACCCGGAATCCTAAACCACAGAGGAATTGGCTGTCCTAAATAGGTAGTCTTACCACTAGACCACAGTGGTGATTGTTACTTTACGATTAAATTTGTTATACCTACCTGTTAGTGTGTGTGTGTGTGTGTGTGTGTGTGTGTGTGTGTGTGTGTGTGTGTGTGTGTGTGTGTGTGTGTGTGTGTGTGTGTGTGTGTGTGTGTGTGCGCGCGCGCGTGTGTATGCGTGTGTGTGTGTGTGTGTCTGTGAGAGAGAGAGAGAGCAAAAAAGGGTGTAATGATTTAATTTAAAGTAAATGTTCAAAATGTCCGTCGCTAACCTGAATGCACATTCGACAACGACGCAAAACAATTATTCGTAAATTTACAAAAGCTTCTTGCATTCTAATGTGGTAAATCATCAAAATTTTCATATTCCCTTTTGTATACCACATGAAGAGCAAGAGCTTCCACGTTGTGGATAAAAAAAAAATATTTTCAGTTACTGTCTCTAAATGTGTTCTACATAACGTAAACTTAGGGGATTGCAAATATTACTTAGTCCTAAGAAAGTCAAAAACATGTAACGGAATCTCCGACTTACCACTTTAGTGGAGTGATTACAGAAAATAATGGCCTATTAAGTACATGTTTTTTTGTGTTATTATGAAAGTTTAGAAAACTGCGCAGTTTTTAAAATTATTTTGGACCTATGGAAATTCTTTGTTTTTCTCATACATTTCAATTGAAAATTTTAGAATGTTCTGCTAAAAGCATATTTTTTATGTTTCTAGCAAAAATTTTGTATCTTGCATCAAAGATAGGAAGGTGATTATTTTTTTCAAATATCTGCAACTAATAGGGAATCTGTCAAAAAAAAGAAATCTGAGAAAAGTCAACCCAAAAAAAGATAAAAAAAATTAAGCTACTAGGTCCTGAAATTTGAAAAAATCACAAAATTAACGATAACTTCTAAACTACGAAAAATCGTAGAACATACATGGGGGTGAAATCGATAGGTCTAGTCCTCACCTATCACCTGCCTTCGGCTTGACACCTTACAAGAAACACCCTGTATATGACAAAAAATTAACTTTTCAGTCTCATATTGAGTACATAAACAAAAGAGCATCTAAAATGCTGGGATTTGTGCTCCGAAATATTAAGTGTCTTAAAGTCAAAGTCAAAGTCAAAATTTCTTTATTTGTTTAGACTAATAAATAGTTCTTACAAATCGTCATTTTGCTCTTAAGGAGCCTCTACATGTCTCATAATCTTTTTACCCTACCAGCGCTTCGAGACCAACATTTGGCAAGTGCTGAGAAGAAGCGCCGCAACAAACTCAGTCACCACTGTCTGCCGGTTAATATAAATAAATAGAAATAGCAGTAGTAGGTACATTCGATTCAGGAGCAGTTCACTGAATTTACCATGCATTCTTGTATAGTGTATCTTATAAGAATGGGTATACAAAATTGCGTGGTATATTAAACAAGGTAGTGACGTGCTAATATCTAGACTTACAGATTACATACTTAAATACTTGTAGAAATGACTCGCATACATAAGTTGGAATAACTTGGATTGACCAGTCCCCGAAAGCAGCGCCTGTTCACAGACATGACGAGTGGACCAGCCATCGCTTCACTCGACCATATTAGAGGGAATGTAACGACCCGCCTCACTACGCCACCACCCCAGAGACATTTTAGTGAGAATGACAATACCAAGTTATCTCTTAGAGAAAAAAAAACCCAATAATAAAGCTAAGTAACAGTCCAGATTGAGAAGCATGACACTATAACATTTTAGAAACGACGCAAGATCAAAATACTTTTATATAATTGTTTAATACGAAGTATTCTGGAATACTGTTGCACAGTGTGGCGTCCTCACTATGCCGTGCATTCACTTCGTCTAGAACGCATACAAAAGCGCTTCTTGTGGCATCTTGCGTTCGCAGAGGGTAAAGCTAAGAAGCTTTCCTCATATAATAGTAGATTACTGCAATTTAACATTATGTCACTTGAAAAGCGTAGGGATCTAATGGATGCACTGTTTCTACATAAAATATTCCACAACAAGATCGACAGTCCACAATTGTTGGGTCTATTCGCGCTTCGCGTCCCTCTTAGAACACCGAGGAAGCCAATAACTCCACTATATCCCCCTCATAGAAGAACCGTATTAGGGACTAGTTCTCCAATACCCCGGCTGAGTAAGCTTGTCAACAGCATAAGTGATCTGGTTGATTTACACGCGGACTCTCTGACATCATACCGTAAAGCCATTTTTAGTCACTTGTCCGGTCCCAGCTCTGCGGAAAACACGTCTTCATGAAAATAAAATTCTCTAGATACTAACTTGCTTAATTAATGTAAAAAATCTGTACAACTTTGTTTCTGTTAAAACTTAACTCTTAGCACATGTCTGTTGGATTGATTTATACCTATAATTATAATATAATGTATAATATTAGTCTTCACGTTAAATGCATGCTGTGTTTGCCTGTAATAAGTTAATACATTGAACATGTACCTATTCTTCTTAAGATTTATACAATTGTATTGGTGTAATTAACTGTTGGTGAACCAAATAAATAAAATAAAATAAAATAAAATAAAATAAAATCCTTAAGTTCGAAATCACCAAAGACTGAACGTACAACTATTTTCGCCGTCAACGTATCGACCCGCTTGGCTCGTTTGTATCAAGCCCGGTCTGAGAAACGCCGCATGATCCGAGGGCCCCAATATCGAATCCCGCGACAGAACAAAATTGTGTTTTTGTTTATTTTAAAACGCCATCTACCACAAGATAACGCAAAATGGCAACAAATAACATTTGTGAAGGATGTTTAAAAATAATACAAAATAGAGAATTCCTTACCTGTTCTATCTGCAAAAAAAAATTATGATATTGAATGCGCAAACGTATCAACGAAACGCTTCTACAATACACTCACAAAGGAATATAGAAAAAAATTGAAGTGCCAGCTATGTATAAGTGTTATAGTCAAACCTCGAAGTTCCGGCACTCCTAGGTTTGACTAGTCAATCCTCAGGTTTGACTAGAAGTCTTAGTCAAAGCCCAAACATTTCGGCCTTTGACTAAAGAATGTTAGTCAAACCTAGGAGTAACTAATTTGGTCAGGCAAACGTCGAAACTCAATTCAATGAAATCGGGGTTTGACTAGTCAAACCTCAAATGACTTTAAAATAAACTATACTTCATTGTGATCTCGAAGTTATTGCATTACGGTCGGTTTTCACGCGCACGTTGACATCTTTTTAGGTGAAGGTACGAGTAACTAAACTTATTTACTGCGGTTGTATGTCAGTGTTTCTAGACCGATCTTGAAATTACTAATTTTTAATGTTCTGTTACCTTAAAGAATAAAGAGTTTAACCGCCTCTGTGGTCTAGTGGTTAGACCACCTGATTCCGACGCAGAGGTCCCGGGTTCGATTCCCAGTGGGGGCAGAATTTTCTGTTACACGTATACAGGCGTATACAGGCCAAGAGCTTCCTCGTTGTAGATAAAAAAACAGTTAAAACGGGACCCTATTATTATGACTTCGCTAAATGTTATCTGTCACCAGACTCGTATCTCATGAATCATTCTTTAAATATTTAGTTTTTTATTCACTTTAAAAATAAATAAATTCAATAAAATATTTAATATTTAAGAATCAGAATCAGAAATATTTATTTGCTTTTACATGGTTTTACAAGATATTATTATTACAATTGGCATGTCCACATGTTGACTTAATTAGTCGTGCAAATATTGAAAAAATAAATAAAAATAAATTAAGTACAAAAGAACAATAATAAATTACAGCGTTTGAATGTCAGGATTATTATTACAATGGATTATATTAACATGCTTTACAATAAATAATTCTAGTCGAGAAAATTAAGGGAGGCTTCCATACAGCAAACGTGACTTTTTGCAGTTTTCTGCTCGATATTAGAACGTAAATTGGTGAACCCTTGAAATATTCACATAATATTTAGTTGCATAAGTATCTAAATTAAAAATAAATCACAATATTAAAATAAAATAAATATTTAAGGGGGGCTCCCATACAACATCAAAGTCGCACGGAACCCTCTGTGAGCGAATCCGACTCGCACTTGGCTGGTTTTCTATTTGCCGTCTACTTTTGATCGAGGATTGACTAGGCAAAGCCCGAAACAGATTATTTTAGTTTCGACGTTTGACTGAACAGTTTAGGCACTTCTAGGTTTGACTTAGTCAAAGGCCGAAATAAGAATTCACTTCGGGGTTTGCCTGAAGGCCTTGGTCAAACCTAGGAAAGACCAGTCATTCCGCGAAGAGACTGCATATCGACCTTTGACTATGACATAAGCAAAATGCCGAAGAAAAACAACACGAATACACCTATCCGGCCACAACCTTCAACGAGTAATAGTATCGACAGTCTGGATCCTCCACGGAAACAGCAAAATTATCGAAATGATGAGGAAAGCAACGTTACATTGAGGAAAAAAACCAATCAGTCAAACTTGACATCATCGACTTCCGAAGAAGATGATGATATTGACAACATTGAAGGGGATACAATCAACCTAGAGCAGAGCTGTGATCTAGGAATTAACACACAAGTCGAAACGATAGTGGAAAGATTGAAAACATTTCTAAGCGACAAATTAGAATGCAATAACCGTACTTTGGTTTGCGAATTTAAATCCCTAATAAAGTCCGAAATCACAACTGCAATAACTAAAATCCAAAACGACACATCAGCGAAGTTTGCCCAGATAAATACAACACAAGATAAACTCCAAAAAGAAATCGGAAAAATAAAGGAAACAATAAATTACCTACAAACTGAAAACCAAAACCTAAAGAAACAAATACAGGACATAGAAAACTTGTCACAAGATGTCTCTGGCAAGATACCTCACAACAGCACCGTAACCGATAAACAAACTGAAAATTGTAAGAAAATAGTTCTCTATGGTCTACAAGAAAACTACTGGGAATCGGAAGATGAACTGTATGATCGAATCGCATGGATTTTCCAGGATATAGTACAAGTGGATCTTACTGGATACATTGAGGACATAAACAGATTAGGAAGAACTGGACCTGTGAGACCAATTGTTGTTGAGCTGATCAGTAAAAGAATGGCAAAATACATAGTTACCAATAAACACCTATTTCGGCAGACTGGACTTGCTGTCAGCGAATTCCTAGACAAAGAATCTTTACAAATAAGAAGAGAAACAAGAAAGGCTTTCTTAGAAGCGCGGCGGAAAGGCCAGCACGCCATAATGAGAAATGGCGTATTGATAGTAAATGGCAAAGAACAACAAATTGAAAAAGACTACATGAAGAGTAACATAATCCAAGCAGAACACAATATATTAAGTTCTCAAACCCTACTTGATGTAAAAAAGCCAGCGATTGCAGCAAGCAGATTAAGCTCATCACAGACATTTCACATCGAATCTACCAGAAACCGGTCATTTCGAAACTAAAATACTGTTTCAGAATATATGTAGCTACCAAAATAAGATACATTTAATGGAAGATATAATAGAAAATGAAAAAGAACTAAAAATAATATGTTTGACAGAGACATGGATAACAAAAGATAAAATTGATCTACTGCAGTTGCAGGGATACCGGTGTGCATCGATGTTTTGTAGAGAGGAGCGTGAGGGGGGTGGGGTCTGTATTATAACTGATTTAAATATAGAGTATATTGAGCGTAAGGATGTAACTTGTATTACAACTGAATATGTATTTGAAGTATGCTGTGTAGAAATACCTAAATTTGAAACAGTCATTATTGCTTTGTATTGGCCAGACAAAAATAGAAATCC